>NW_021637813.1:0-62981 GCF_004799145.2 Neltuma alba
CGGTTGCAGCTTCCGCTATATACTTCTTGAACCTCCGAGGGATGTTCTTATCAATCGTCTTTATCGCGACGATGTCGGGTAACTGAATCTCTTGCTGCTTTTCCTACTTCTTTGTCGGTTGTCGCTAATTCTTGATCTTAAGCTGGGGAACAAATTATCAAATGGGATGGACCTATTCATATATTAGTGATAGAGCACTGTCCTGGCTGTAGATAGATTGTCAACAGAAAACAATAAAAACATAAATGTAGAGTATGGTCTCTTTCTGCAGACAATTTTTTGTCCCAACGCTTTCCACTTGGCTGGGAATGCAGCTAGGACTTCTGATTACGCGTATTACCTTAGGGTGCACTTTATTGAAGCCCTGGAATTTGGTTTTAGCTTGCATAAGATCTTGGAATACTGTATTATGCTCCTCCTTGTCGTATCAGAGTTAGTTGAGTGGCTTTTGTTAGCCATTTTGTCTCCTAGAGGCTTGAAGATCCATACATCAGAAGTTTAGTGTGATGTTTATAAAAAATTTTAACATTCTTTTGTTATTTGAGACGTGCAAACCTGGAATGTCTGCTCCTGCTGCACCGCTAGTCAGTAGTGCCTTGCATGTACAGTGAGCAGCACATTTCTTTTCAAGTATTGTGAAGTTCATTCTCAGCGTACGTAAGGTACCACAGTGCCTTGTGGATGGGAAGCGCAGAGCACTAAATTGCACACTAGAAATTCCAGGTCCATGCAATAAATAGACTTTTATTTTTCATATTTCTAATACCCAAGTATCTTCTGAAATTCCGAGTACTTGAAAAATTAAATTTCTGTCGTACCAGAGATCACCTGAGCTCTCGTGTGGGCTTCCTTTACTTCTTTGTGGGTGATGGGAGCTCAATCATGGACAATATTGTCTCCACTAATATATAATTTTACAGGGGAAATATGGTGGATGCTTTCCGGACTCATATAATGCAGACAAAAGAACTTGGTACTTGTCCTGTGAGGCAGATAGGTGGCTGCTCTTTCTTTTACATGAGGATCAGCAATGTCTACATTGTGATTGTTGTTAGCAGCAATGCTAATGTAGCTTGCGCTTTTAAGTTTGTTGTGGAGGTAGTTAACATCTACTTGTTTTTCACACTTTGCTGATGACTATTTTTGTGCATCAAATTATTGTTGTTATTGTTGCATGATAAATCTGGATGATGTTTGGATCACTTTACACAGATTATCTGCACGTCAATTTTTGACTTCTACCATTGCTATTTGATTTGTTATTATCATTTAGCTGAAATTATTGGTTATCTAAATGACTGCACATCCTTAAGTTCTTTTGTAGGACTCTATTTCGGCAAAAAATGTTTCTGATTGGATTTGGCATTCACGATCCCGTGGATTTAAGCTCATACTTTCTTGGCAATTCTATCCTGGTCATTTGAAGTTTTGGGTTGATTGAGAAATTATCTCTTTTATATCTGGATAGCTTTATTTCTCTATGCTTTGCTTTAGTAGGGAAAACAATTATTTGAATGGAAGAAAGATGCTGACTACATGCTAGTTTGACATGTGTTATACACGAAGATGCCTCCTTTTGGATGTGTCTATGCTTCATTTACTACAACGCTTTTGAACAACTGGTGCTTAGGCTATCTTATAGATAAGATGCAAACAAATCAGTGGTAATCTTGTCTGAGTATCTCAAAACCTAATCTAATAATTTTGTACGTTGCCAGCCAACAATGGTGTGCAATGGGCTAGTCATGTCAATGCTGTTTAATTGTGATGCTATTGGACGTCACAAGGGGAATAAAACATTTACCACTTGGAAAATGAATGCTATATTTGGATCTCTCAGACTTAGCAATGTAGTTATATGTTCTTTGAATTTGTGTTGGCATGAATGATTTGAACTTGTTAATGTGTCTTTGCCTCAAATGGATGTTAATGAAATCAGTTTGGGCAGGTTCATTCAACAATGATAGGTCAATCTTGATTCTCATTCCCCATTTTATGTTTCACTGTCATGCTATAGTTCTTTATTATTGGTTATAACCTCGAGTCTGACAAACTGTTAAGGCTAAGAACATAACTGTGTTATGTAGAATTTATGATTTTCTTGTGCCAATGAAATTATGATTTTCTGCTCTTGATGTTGTGATACAGTTGTCTTCCATCTCTTAATTTTGTGCAGCTTGTTTTTAACTATTGCTGTTCTCCTCATGTGTTTTTCACCATCTGCACTGATACAAAAGTTTGATCTTTGCGGTCCATGACACTTGTACTTCTTTCTTTCCAGGCCGTTGCACTATTAAATCATATTTTGGTGGAGCTTTTGATGGAGATGCAATACGCAATAATTTTGTTCTCATTTATGAGCTTCTGGACGGTATGTTATTCATATGGCAATTGAATAAGAGAAAATGTATTTTTGGTCTCTGAAAGATTTATGCTTCAATTACTTGATTCCTAAATCTTAGAAATGACATTAATCCTTGAGCATTTATTGATTGGAGCTAGTGATTAGTGTCTGAGAAGACCTTAATGGACTGGATTATATATTTTCAAGATTCAAGAAGCAAATGACCGAGACATGTCTTTCAATGACAGAATGCTATATTTTTAAGATTCAGAGACTATTGAGGCATGTATCTATCAAGGGCTAAAAACTATATTTCCTTTAGAATTAAAGGCCTTACACGTTCTTTTTTTTTATATAACTAGACCAATCACCCTGCTAGCTGTTAGAAAAAGGTTAAAGGACAGGAAACTAGTGCAACTCAAGGATAAACAGTAATTGTACGCTATCAGTTTAGTGTACTGTATGTAATTGTTGAAATTGTTTTTCTTTGGCTTTTAATATTTGCTTCACATAACTGCAGAACTGACCTTATCAACTAAGTTCATATATCTGTAAGCTTCAACAAGCGAGGAATATATCATGTATATAAACTCAAGAGGGAGATGCAAGAGCATGATTATGCACCTTACAAAATAGCCATATTATTTCTATTTATAATTGATGGAAACACAAAATAAAGCTTACAGATAACTCATAACCCACTCAACAACAACTAATCTATATATTTGCTCGTTTTGTGTAGAATATAAGAAATCAATTTTCTTTTGAAGTAACATATGTTAATGATGACAAGAAAATTCAGGCAAACTTTGGGAGAGATACTGGTTACTTCTTGCTTTCATAATGCCTCTTGCTGATCTATAAATTCATTCTATTGGTAATAACAACCATACAAAGCTGATTTTTTTTTTTTTTGAATCTTCAGAATCTGATCATTTTTCCTTGATCAAAATGGGTAACAAGTTAAGGCTTTGTGAGTTGTGAACCGCTATGGTCATTGGTGCTAGCTAATGCTTTATACATAATTTTATTGCCCTATAAGTATGGGGTGTTTTGTCGTGCACCTTTTCTATATTTATGCAGATAGGTAGCTGGGAAAAATATGTTTTTGCCTAGTCCGACCATGTATAACAATGAAAGACCTTGTCTCCTCTTGCTAAAAGGAGAAACATTAGTCATATAAATGGGAAAATCACAGATGATTAACATGATGCGTATTTGCAGAAATCATGGACTTTGGTTACCCACAAAATCTTTCACCAGAGATCTTGAAGCTTTACATTACTCAGGAAGGAGTGCGGTCTCCTTTCTCATCCAAGGTTAGTCCACCCATGCTATTGTGACTACCATGAAGCAAGAAAACATGAAATGGGATGTGTAGGACGCACAATGGTCATTGAAAAATGACAATGTTAAAAGGGAAACCTAGAGTACATCATAGATGATTGAATGAATGCATGTAATTGGACTATCACGTCATTCTTGGATGACATTTTGTTTTGCATATTTATATTTTCACCACTTTCCACTTCTTAACCGTAGGCTGTTGAACCACTTAGAAAAGGCTAACATAAACTTGTAACTGCTGTCTATACAGCCAACTTACCGGCATATATCCATTCTCTCGTCCAAATTTAATTCTTACATGTTTTCTTGATTGAGTATCCTGTTAAATCCTTCACTTCATTTGATGCTGTGTGCAATGGGGGAAACAGCCCACAGATAGACCTGTTCCAAATGCAACTTTACAAGTAACTGGAGCTGTTGGATGGCGGAGAGAAGGTCTTGTTTACAAAAAGAATGAGGTGAATTTTATGTTACCTAGCATCGCACTTATTGATCATTGAATATTGGCACTGTAACTCTAACGTCGACTTATTGCAGGTTTTCCTGGATATTGTGGAAAGTGTAAATCTTCTCATGTCTTCAAAAGGTTGGTTATTCATTCTAATTGCCTCCATGTTGATGTCTATTGTGTTTCATACTAACTGTTTTATGATTTCAGGTAGTGTTTTGCGGTGTGATGTGACAGGGAAGATTCTCATGAAATGCTTCCTTTCTGGAATGCCTGATTTGAAGTTGGGCTTGAATGACAAAATTGGTCTTGAAAAAGAGTCACAACTTAAATCTCGTCCTACCAAAAGGTTTTCATATGCACTATTTCCCTTGATTACTTTTCTTGCTTCTAGTGATAGTTTTCTTTTTTGATATTATTGTTCTCAGTCTTCTCTGTTTTCATCTATTAGAAATATCATTAAAAAAATGTTCCAGAGAGTTGATGTGTTACTTTTTCTCATTTTTTTAAATGGTCCCTTTTCTCATCAACTAAATATATTTTGCAGCGGTAAAACGATTGAGCTTGATGATGTCACTTTCCATCAATGTGTAAATTTGACGAGGTTCAACTCAGAGAAGACTGTTAGCTTTGTGCCCCCTGATGGTGAATTTGAGCTAATGAAGTAAGATTTTTGCTTTTAATGCCATATCATCTCAACTGTTTTTGTTTAATCTACTTCAAACACATAACTTGATGTGGTAGTAGAATTGAAAGAGAGGGTTTCAGTGGTTTGTGACTCCCTTGCTCTGCCCCTTCATGGTAGTCAGTTTCCTGGGATCTCCCATCTCGTTTATTCAAACTGATAGGCTATGTTTACTTAGTTGTTAAATTACTTTCTCCCTCCTTGAATTTTTTGTGGATTAGATCGATTCTTGACTACTTTTTTCAAATCTTATCTTGTTGTTCTTTATTTTTTTGGTAGTTCAAATGAGGTGATTTTCTCATTGCTTGTCACTTAGAAATTTGACATTGCTAGAAAATAGCAACGTCTGCTCCTCTAAGATATTTTTGTAGCTTCCATAAGATGTATAGCATTTCTTGTTGCATAATACTAGAACTTCACTAGCGATATCTACTAACATGATTGTCTTGGGTAGGTATCGTATAACTGAGGGTGTTAATCTCCCCTTTAAAGTGTTACCTACCATCAAGGAGCTTGGACGAACACGGATGGAAGTAAATGTTAAGGTTTGGAATTTTACATGATGAAGGTCCAATATTTTGGAGGTTTGCAATCGTGTCACTCGCTGAATTTTCTTTTTTAAAAATCTTTTTCAGGTGAAGAGTGTCTTTGGTGCAAAAATGTTCGCACTTGGGGTGGTTGTGAAAATTCCTGTGCCAAAACAAACAGCAAAAACAAGTTTCACAGTAACATCTGGCCGGGCAAAATACAATGCTGCTATTGATTGTTTAGTTTGGAAGTGAGTGTTATTTATTAGGAATGCTAGGGGAAAAGTTTGTGTCACCCCGCTTTGTTGTTGCATATTTTAAAGTTTCTACAATCTTGATTTGTATGCTTTTATGGTTCCAGTCAATTATGTTCTGATAACTCCGTTTGATTTATAGGATTAGAAAATTCCCTGGGCAGACCGAGCCAACCTTGAGTGCAGAAGTTGAACTTATTTCCACAATGGCGGAAAAGAAATCTTGGACAAGACCACCAATTCAGATGGAATTTCAGGTTTGTCATCTGTTATTCTACTAATTCCCCAAAGATGGGTGGCAATTGCTTGTAATCTTTACAGTACTTGGGACGGGTTATTCTATACTGCATTGTACAACTCCTCAGTCCTCACTCAACAATCACATCTAAGAATTGGAGCAGAACATTAATTCTTGGGAATCTTCCATGTTATGGGCTATATAATCTTGGCTCATATGTCATATTGTCTCTCTGCTTCGGGCAGAGGCTGGGAGTGGGGAATATAACATCTTGTAGTCCTGGTGACATTTTTAAACAATTCTCCACACTTGTTAAACTTGTACCGTCTCCAAAACATGATAGTTTAACCTTGTTTTGTGCGCGCAGGTTCCCATGTTCACAGCATCTGGTTTACGTGTTCGATTTCTAAAGGTGTCCATCCTGACTTTTCCCCCACTCTCGTTTTTAGATGCATTCTCTTTTTAAGTTGCGGTTTAATTAAATTTTTCTCTCTGCAGGTGTGGGAGAAAAGTGGGTACAACACCGTTGAGTGGGTTCGTTATATTACAAAAGCGGGATCATACGAGATTAGATGCTGAAGAAATGTAGATTGGTGGTTTCAGACGTCATGGATGGAGGACTATGGCTAGAGACTGAAGCAATCCCAAATTTGGCGTTCAATGCTGCACTGTTTTCTTGTTAACCAGAGGATGAGGGGTTACTCATTATAGTGTGTTATTGTTGATGTGAATGCTTGTGTGGAATTTTAGTTTGATATTTGTGAGGCCAGCGTTTTACTGGAATATTAAATTGATTCTTCCCTCCCCCCCTCCCTTTCTTTCTTGAAAGCTTCAATATTTTGTTCTGATGTACCCTCTCCTGTTGTAATGCTAATGATTATTTAGTAATGCGCTCTGTATTGTACATTTTAGATTACTGAAACCTCATTACTGGCCATTCCACAAAGTCAGAACACTGGGAGCGCAGTTTTCTCATCCCAAAATGTCATCACGGGGGAAAGACCAAATTCATAAATTAAATAATTTTATAATTTTGACTCGGAAATTTGACTCAACGCATTTAAAACGTTAGATCCCCTAGAAAATAAAGTTATAGGAATTAAAGTTGTTTTTTTGAAACTAAGGGATTGGTGTTTTAGATGGTTAAAATTATAAAAACTGAGTTGGATTGAATCAAAATCATACGATTTGAGTTAAAATGTTAGTGTTGAGTTACAACTGAATTACTTTTTAGGCCAACTACAAGTCTACAACTGAATAAGAATTACAGAGACCAAATCATTAATTTTCTCAAATTTTTTAATACAAAGCTAATATGATGAGCTTGCAAAAAAATTCAAAAGTATCAACACAACAAGAAAATTTGTTGATGCTTGGTAACTAGATTTTCTTTGGTCTGAGTACTAATGTGTGACTACCAATTTTTTTTTTTCCCAATTGAATCAATTTGACGTATTTATAAAAAAAGTTTTTGACAAGAACATTTTATGAGGTTTGACAACTTAATTTTCTGTCTCAGTGCTAAGTTTTTAATTTGTAACTACTAAATAGTTGTATTTTTTATAGATAATATTTTGGTCATTTCAGGAATTTTTAATTTGCTAAGGGTCATTTTACTTTCAAAAGTAAGTTGAAAAATTTTGGGGCATTCTTAATAACTAACTCGCCAATTTAGTGGTTAAATACAATAATTTGTCAACCCATACTAGATATAGCACTTTTACCAGAATACTTAAGTCTTATACTCTTATATAGTAGTCATGTTTTAAAACAAATTAACGATATTACACATTAGTCTTTTTTTTTTAATAAAAAATGAAGTATTAGCTAACCTTTTTCAAAATCAATTCCCTAGAATTTTTTATTTATTCTTGTAAATAAAAATAAACTTAGGAATCATTTTAATTTTTTGAAATAATTTAATAAATTAATGACCTTTGCTTACTTTTTGTGACATAATTAGAAGGGAGAATTACAACCAAATCTCACATAAGAGAAATAATTACTAAAAAGTCTCAATAACAACCTCAACAGCCTATAATAACAAGTCCTATAGTGAGAATGACAACATCTGGGACTTGTTTTTTAATTGTTTTCCTTATTTGGAACCTCATTGTAATTCTCCCTAATTACAACTTACATGTGTCCTAAATTTCTAATTGGAAACGTAGAACATGACGGCGGTTATCTTGATTCTTGGCCATGCAAACCTAATTGCCACGTCACAGAGTTATAGTATCTGCCTCTGGCGCTATTCAAGTAATCAATAGACAATAATCATAGTATCGCTTCTTGCCATTCAACTTTACGCTCCTCTAGAAAGATTGCCGTTAACTTTAAGAACATTGTTCCTTTCGTTCCGGAGGCTCGAAATGCATAAGATGAGTGCATGAACCACCATCCTCATTCCTCCGTACTGCTTCTGCCCCCTGTTCTGCTCGGTGCTCACTGTGTTCTTTCCTAAGATCTCTCTTCAATTTGGTAACATTTTGCGTTCTTAATTTCCCGCTCCGTTTGGGGATTGGGTTGCCCAGAAAGTAAGTTGGGTTCCTGGGGTTTGTGAAAGGACGGTCTCCACGAATCCAAGGACGACGTCGATGATCAAACTCAAGCTCAAGCTCATCATGCTCGTGCACTCTTGCTTACGAAAGAAACTGGATTTCGCCGCAAATGCTTTAGCTTCCCAGTTTATATTATCGTTGATCGCCGGCAGAATCAGATAGCTCCTCTCTTGCTCATTGTACGTCAGGTGTGGAGGAGTTCAGGTTCTTCATTTTTCTTCGTTTTCATTCCAATTATCTCTCTTTATTTTCATTACTGCATTTGTGTGTTTGTGTTTTTGTTTTATGGAGTACTATGTCGTGCCTATGCTGCCATCGCGTCCTCAAGCCCTTATTTTCCAGAATTTATCGGGTTCCTCATTGTATATTTGTATTGGCTTCATTTCTGCGTCACTGTTGAATCCAAATCGGGAATCTAACAAAGCAATCCCCTTGTCCTGTTGTGGTAGAAAGTAAAATAATTTTCAAATCCTAAAGTTTAGTAACTTGGCACTATCCTTCAACCAGTGGCGATATTATTTGTCCTTCTTGAGGAGTGGGCTGGGGGGTCTGGTTTCTACGAACTTAGATGCATAAGGAATACGTAAGTAATAATTTGTTTTAAACTGTTTCTTATTTTATTATTTTGTTTCTCCTTTCAGTTTCCACTGTTCTGTGATGAATTTTCGTCATGGTGTTTAGGATTTTGTTGTTATTGGAGAAAAATTTGTTGCATTCACGGATGGTCTAAGCATACTAACATCTCGACGTGCTTGCTTGCCATAAACCCGGGCAAATTATGATGGGGGAAGCGGAGAAACTAAAGTTAGTCGGTGCTTTCTGTATAGAGAGCAGGTTTTATTTGTAGATATAGTTGTTCATGTTATCTATAGCCTTTCGTAATTTAATAACATCCAGATATCTCTATATGTTTTGAAATTCTTCTCTCTCCTTCGTTAACTTTGAAGTTTCATGCATGCATAGTCATTCCTGGCGGTTCATGTTTCTGGGTTCTTGTGTTTCTCAACTCCAGGGTCTGTCTGAGCTTATATGCAAAGCGTCTTAGGATGGATGGAGATGGAGATGGAGCAGATGAATTCTGTTCTGAGGTTCATCCTGAACCATTAACACTGTCAGTGGATCCTCATGAAACTGTGGCCAAGTGTAGTGTAATCGCAGGCTGGTCAAAGTGACGAGGGAGGTCCTCTCCAATGGTAAACTTTATAGCAGTGTGGGGAACACCATGGCAGATTACAGTGGGTATAACTAATAAACATCTTACAAGACCGACATTTGACTCGTTGAGTTTCTGTTTAATGTTCATGTGGTGGGAACCTGCAGTTAAAACACGTTGAGGATGAGGAAGCCAGAATTCTTATTCCGCATATAAAACTGCAAAATCCCGTACTTTTGAGCTTTGTGAAGTAAGCCCAAAGAGGTAAACTTGGCGACCAACTTGCAGATAGAGCATTTTGAAGCTGCCACCTTGTCTAGTAGACACTTTGAAGGCAAGTTCCCGGCGAGTCTCTGCATTTTTCTGTAACTAATCTCTTGCATGCGCGAGACTATCCGTTAATTGTTTCTTATAGCAATTTCTTTAAATGTGCTTCTTGCTCTTCCATTTAATGAAATTCATTATTTAGAAAAATGAACCTTCTGGTTTTCTTTTTGACCAATAACAAACCTTTGTGATAGAATAGAACCACATGAATGTACAACTATGACATCGGTTGCTCCCAAAAGAAAAAAAACTAGCAGCATCACGAAACTTAAATCTAATGAAACCACTGGATACAAGCCATCCTCAGATACATCAGAAGGGACTATATTAAAAAAGGACCCCCCTAGAAGGAACTTCAGCGAAACGTGACATCTAAATATGCTTGTTCACGTGATAGTTTCCTGCATATGGGTGAGAGTTTTCAGGCACTGCTGGAGCTGCCCCATAGCCTGGTTGGTTCATCCCATGTTGGTGAGCTCCAACCAAGGATGGGTCGTGATGGCCCACCAAATGATGTGGTTGCTTGGCGCTTAGCTTCTCAGAGGCATGCCTGCCTTTGGCTTCATGTAGCTCCATCTTTGCTTGAGCTTCCTTAGCCTTGGCTCGTTCATGTGCTATTACCTTCTCTTCCTCTGTTCTTGCCGTTGCTTTCTCTGCCTGCACCATTCAACTCATTTGATTAATTCAATTCTACGATTAAACAATCATGCTGCTGAAACATCCTTTGAAAACTATAATCGTTTTTTATTATCTTTATTAGCTTGATAATATATGCGAGACAGGTTCAATGTTTCTGGAAGATTGAACGGCATAGAAATATATGGGGAAGCCCAAAATCAGACCTTTTCGTCTATTTTGGCTTTGTAGATGTCGATGTGCTCTTTGGCAGCACTGGCCATGTTGCTCAGCTTCTCCTTTGTAGATTGCATCTCTGTATTTGTTCTTCGTTCTTTCAAACAATGAATCAATTTGACAACGATTGATTAAAGGGTTTGTGATGAAGAGCCTTGTTTCTCTATTTTTATATGCAGGTCCTGGAAATTTGAAGTCCAGAGTTTTGAGACAACGAAGACTTCGGAGCAGGGCACGTTGGGCACCACTTGTTCAGCATGCAGGGCTATTACCATTTACTTGTTGCCACGTTGAAACCAATCAAAGACGACTATTAGTTTATCAGTTACCATATAATTGAAAAAAGTGAAAATTACAAATTCAAGATGATTTCTTTTTGAGCATGTCTCCTCACTTTTGTCAGCATGTTATTGTGTAGTGCTTTTTTCTATTTATAGCAGGATGGATAGATATCCACCGAACACATATCTAGCATTTTTTGTTCTGTTCATAAGCTACTGCTGCTCAATCTCATTTCTATTCTTATATTTATCATCTTTCAACTAAGTTATTATTTTCACACAAACCGAAACATAGTTATGCCTTGCATTCTCAACTTGGATGCAAGTTTCTTTTTTTATTAATAAATTGGATGCGAGATTATGATATGCCCACATTGTTGTCACCATGATGTCAGAAGAAGAGGATGGGACATTTCTAAGTTTTATTCTGATTTTACAATATTCCTTGTCACAAAATAATACTAACATCTAAGAAACAAAAAACCGGACCGAACACTAAACAGGTTGAGATAATAGTTCAAAAGTTAGTTGGTCGGACCGGGATCAACTCAGGATCCAACCGATTATATTAAAATAATACTCCTCCAATCCTTAATATAGGACTTAGTGGTTGAATTGATTTTGATCTTAAATATAGACCTATTTCTCATATTTATCATTTTTTTCTAAATTACTCATATGGATACTTTCTCAACTATAATCAAGTAGAAAATGAGGGAGGGAGGGTATTAAGAAAGATAATTATGGTATTTTAGGAAAAACATGTCATATTTCTTATAATTAACTAACTTGTCTAACTTTTTTAATTTAATCAAATTAGTTAAATGAGTCTTATATTAAAGATCGGAGGAGTATAATTTAATTGAAAAGAACAAAATATAACAACATTGATAATTACTCATAACAAAGTATAAGGAAATATTACAATGATTTGATTGTAACAATAATAAAGTATAACAACATTGAGAATTTTGATCTTTATGGTTCATGATTAACTAAAATTAATAATTATTGATACCAAAATTATTATTAAAATTTATTTAAATCTTTAGGGACTAAGATATTAAGAGCTAAATGAGAAAAAATAGGACCAATAACAACATAATCATCCAAATTCATTACCGGTACACTCCTGTTTGACTCACTACCGGTTCAACTCCCCCTTGGTTTAAAATCTAAACCAAATCGGACCAATAGCCGGTTCATCGGTTTTCATATTGAACCGACTGGTTCGGTCCGATTTTTTGTTTTCTACTAATATCTTAAAGAAACCTCCGTTGATTGGGCCTGCTCTATATGAGTTAAACTTGCTCTTTTTATTTTGTTATATGCATGTAGATGCAAATCTAATTGAAGAGAAACCCAGAAAGGAATGAAATTGGGCTCCAAAAATTTAGAAGTTCTAATTTTTTATATTACAAATTACTATCTCTGATCTTAATTATAAGAGCCAGTTGACTAATTTGAGAAAATTAAAAAAAGAAGTTAAGTTAGTTATTTGTAATAAATAGGTGTTGTTTTTCCTAAAATATTCTTACTAATCAAGTATGTTGGCTAAAACTATAATTATTAGAAGAACTATCTTGGAAAAAATTGAGTAAATATGAGAGACAAAATGGATTGAGGTCTTATATTTAGGACCAACATAAAAGACAAATGGAGTTTTATATTAAGGATCGAAAGTAGTATTTAATAACTTATTTTTCTTCAATTACTAACTACTGAGGAAAGAAAACAGCACCGTGGAAACCAAATTATGAGTGGAGGGAACTATGTGTGCCACTATGCACCCAACTCGACAAACATGGTTCATCTTTCATGTTGGAAAAGGCAAATCTGCCTTGGATTGAATTTTGGGGTCCCATGATTTTGATTACATGGCATCAGGCAGAAGCATATGCCCTCGTGGTCCTCTTTCCCAATTGAAACGCCAGTCTCGCCACAACAAGACGATCAAATTCTCAAAAATTGACCCAGGGTCCCACTACATGAAATGGGTCCCTCACTGATAGTAAGGAACTTGATGCTTCTTCATCCAAAAACATTGTCTTAATAAATCAGTGAAGGCTTTTGAATCAAAGATAAAGAAGTTGTTCAATGACCTATATGGTTCCAAGTCGCCCCACTTATGAGCCTTTCTAGCAAGATGATCAGCACAACTTCAACGCTTCCCTGTAAAAAGATGATTAAATTCCCCAGTAATGGACAAATCCAGGCTTACTCACAAGTTTGCCTCTTTGTACTAAAAAAATATGATAGAAAAGAAGGCTGTCTTTGTTATGAAGATTGGAGTATCTTACATAGACCGAGGCATGCCATATAATCACAAAAGAGTAATTATCAGTTGAGGGAGACGTTTATTAAATGATGGGAACACAGATATTCGCCGGGGAAGAGAGGATCAGAGATAATTAAGAAGAGATGTCCATATCAGATCACTTCACCGTGGTTGATTTTTGCCACTTCCTCAAGGATTGGCACGCCTCCAAACCCAGTGGATGAGAAGAACAAGAGGCTGAAAAGGACGTGATTTAAATTCCAAACGACCAAAAAGGTTGCTTTTGTTATGTGATTCAATAAAAGATATGCCCCAGTTAACATTTCTTTCTTTAAAACTTCTTCGTCATGCTGCTATTTTCAATCTCAGTTTTCTAACTATTCAAAAATAAATTACCTCTAAGAAGTTTACAAAATTATCAATTGGGTCCTTCAACACAGTAGCTTTTCATTTTTATCTCTTTATTACTGTTTTCATTCAATTTAATTCTTTTGTCGAGTTGAGTACTGATGAATCTCCATTTAGTGCTCATGATGTATAATCATCATTGTGATGAGATTTATTTTGTTCGAATGTAAATTGAATGGTTTAAATTTAAACTCCTCATTTGTAATTTTTTAAATTATAAATTTTATTTTATTTTCTTAAAAAAGTGATAATTGGAAGATAATCTTTATTTCAAATTCTGCAACTATTAATTAAAACATGCCAGTAAAGTTAAATTAGATTAAATTTCCCGTCAAGAATTAAAAAGATGCCATTCCATGACTGACCCAGCCTAAGCCATTAAACTGATAAAGATGCCATTCAGACTCCTACAATTTTTCGGACATTAAGCTGAGGCTACTTCATCATATGTACCACGTAAGGGTATTTTGTTAAGACCAGTCAAAAAATGAATTAAACTATACATGTTTTCCTTTGTTAAAACTTGGGGAAAAAAAACCAAAAGAAATAGGAAAAGGAGATATCAGTAAAAGTAGTGAGTTGAATCCAAGTTTGGAGCACCAACATCTACTTCAAAAATACCTTCATAAACACTTTTCAAATACAAATAATACAGCTTGCTATAAAATTTTATATTGTATAATTATCCATGCCAGCCCAGCAAAAGAAGAAACTAAATTAATTGGAAAAAATAATATTCAGAAACCCATTTTGGAGGTTCACTGAAAGTAGCATGGGCAAGTTGGTCAACCAAAGCCAAAAAGCTCATGCTGGATTTTGATAAGGTTTCTAGTGTCTATCTGATTGTTGGTGTGTCTAGAGGACTCATGAAATAAGCCATGCTGGTCAAAGTCAGCAATTACAAAACTCTGCAATAAACAACCTCTGTTGAATAAGCCTTACCTCAATCAATTTTCAAAATCTATATTTGAACAAACCCAGATGTTATCGAACACATTTTTTTTCCCTTGCATATGCACCCAATATCCTGGCCAACCCCTCAGGGAATTACAAACATGACTAATCTAGATCAAACCATAGTATGACCTATATGAGCAGTGACCTTACCACCTATATTATCGTGTTCCCAAAAGACCGAACCTGTAACCTTTGATTAAGCTGGAACAACTCCTTCCAGTTGATCAAAGTGCTCGGTGGCATCTTATCCTGCACAATTAAACCATCTAGTTCCTTATTTTGACTGCTAACCTTGATGGCTATACTTTGACTTTTATGCTGATTCAAAAGACAGAATAGAGATCAAGTTGTGGCGATGCTTTTCAAAAAAGTTGGCAACGAGAGAAAAATCGAACTCACCTTATCTAAACATGCAGATTTTCAAAGCACACAGAATCAAGAATCTTATCATGAATAGTTATCCGTACACCCAAGTTATCAAAATTATTGGACAAAATCACGACAGGGCAATAACTCTATACATGATGTGAATATGAAAATAACGCATCTGCCTTCTGATATCCACATCAAGAGTGGTAGATTCTCATACGACTTTGTTACTGTGAAGATTTAGGCGCTGAACTTCTGCTCAACTGTGCTTGCCGAGGTCTGCATCATTCAGTAAACAAACGCGCTCATAAGAATTATTGAAGCATGCTATTTTATAAACAGAACTTTTGTTCAAGTATCAAATTGCCAAAGCAAGTTCTACATCATTTATTGCAAAAATAGACTATCACCCAAAAAAAAAAAAAGAACACTTCTCCTCATATATTGTACAAAATTTGAGTACTGCTTTATATTGTTTATGAATTATACAGGTCTATAAATCTTATATTACATGTTGATACTGATTAATATGGAGTCTTGAACCGCCTAAAAAGCATCTATTTAGTAATTGCTATTGACTAAGAGTTTTTTTTTTTTTTTAGTTGTTAAAAGCAAACGAAGGAAATGTATGAGATAAATGAGCTGTAAGTATAGGACTAGGAGACTGCACTAACCCCAACAGATGTTACAAAATTGCAGACTGCACATTTAACAGATCTTGCTCCATATTGGTACATCAGTAGCATTCTACAGTTTCCACAATTGACATGTGCCACCTGATTTGCTGTCACAAATGCACAGTAGCGATTCAGATCATAAGTTCATAACAATATGATAGCCCACTAGAAAGACATGTCCGGATCCAAGTGTCCTTTATACAGAGGTACAACCTTAAATAGTTGAATACCTTCCAGAGCCAGATTGACAGTGTGACAGCAGGAGCATTTCACGCTTGTCGCCCCACGTATGTACATGAGTAAAGTGTGGC
Organism: Neltuma alba; assembly: GCF_004799145.2. Classification (NCBI taxonomy): domain Eukaryota; kingdom Viridiplantae; phylum Streptophyta; class Magnoliopsida; order Fabales; family Fabaceae; genus Neltuma; species Neltuma alba. The sequence goes on from NW_021637813.1 coordinate 16,018, forward strand.
AGACTCCACAAACCAACTGGGCCATTTCTGTGCCTGACCATGTAAAAATGCTTTGTAGATGGTGATGATGATGATAACAATAAGTCTTATCCACTAGGTAGGCCGGTTATATGAATTGCCTTATACTATTGTGTTTTATCAATAACCAACTCTTTATGTATATCATTCATCAAAAGAGCTTATTTTGTGACACAGGCAGAAAATTAAGCTCATATAACATATTGATTAGAAAACATATAGACCAAGAGAGGAACAGAAGCATACCAGGAGGTGGCACTGCAGTGACTGCATTGCAAACAGCACAGCACACAGATGTTGCTCCAACTGGATAGAGCAGAAGGTTTCTACACCCACAACACACAAGCTGACTCTGTTGTGTACCTCCTTACAAACCCAGATTTTCACAAATCATTTGTAAGTTTCATTGTCAAATGGATGATCTATGACCAGAAATACTATCTTTTTTCCCTTTTAAAATTGATACTATAGCAAGTAAATTGTAGCTTCCACACCAAGTGAGAAACTGGACTATGAAGACATATTATCGGATAGGTCAAATCCACGTATTCGATACAAAACAGAGTCACTAAGGAATTTTATCAAACACATCTTCATGTTTAATTCACCAATTTTCCGTTCCCTGGGGGAAAGCAGAATTGCCTTTTTTTTTAACTCCTTTCAATCTTATATTCGTCCTGTCTAATTACTTGCTCTCTTTCCTACATTGGCTACTAATAACAAAAGAGAACATAGCAATTTCCAAAATGAAATAAGCTATAAAAGTTCAAATCCTCCTTCAATCTATCCATCATCACCACAAAGTTCCTGGGTGCTAAGATTTCTAGGCTACTTTCTTAGCAAGCGACCAGAGAGGAACGACATGAATGAGTAAAGCAAGCACAGAAAAAGAAAGATACCATTAGCTGGAGGCGTATATGGAGCTGGGGGTGTAGGGTAAGGGGCAAGTGGAACTGGCATTATAATCTCTCAAGAATAATATTTCTTTCTCTTCCAATATCTACGCAGAGAACAAAACTCTCTCTCCCATTTCACAATTCCTGGAAAAAGAGGAGAGAATGTAAAGATTCAAAAAATAAGGGAGGAAAGTAATACAAATGTCGATGGAGTTAAAAGGCATGAAAAGACAATACAATTTGCCATTGATGCCAATTGCCAATGAGAGCACAGCCTGTGTAACTGAATAGTAGAGTCAGATTACACAAAGTTCTCCTCAGAAAGCCATGCAAGAAGCCCAGAATCAGAAAAGCATGAGCACCCTTCTCCACAGGAAATGAAATTTAGTTGAATAATGGGGGTAGTGCGGCAAACACGTGCCCTTAGCTACTCTGCTTCTACGGAAGAAGTTTGAGGAGAGAGAAAGAGAGAGGGAGGAGAAGGAGGAAATGAAAGAAAGGATATAAGTGAGCATTTGAGAGAAATAGAGCTAGAAAAGTTGTATTGTAAAAAGACCACCTATTTTTTTCACCTTCATTCTTTAAGTTTTAGAAACTTTCATTGCTTGCTTTCCCACTATATATCTGGTTAACTACCGTTTCTGTTGGTGGCATATCAAGATCAGCCCCGCCAAGCAATCCTGGGTCCTACCCCTCTCTCCCCCTCTACCTCTCTCTCTCTCCCTCCCCCCTCACCATTGGTGAACAATACAGTGCACGCACGTGAGTGATGCAAACTAGCTACGCTTCCTTTTCTGTCATGGAGTTTGATGGTATAGAATGAGCCACGTTGCTTCTACAGGGCAATCAGGGCCGTCTGCAAAACTCTTCTCACCACTCTGTGTGCTGTGGATGTTGAAGCCACAACCAAGCCTGAGTGAGCATTTAAGCTTTGTGGTCCAATGTTTTCTCTGTCTTTGCGCTTTTAGAGAGCATCACATTATTGTTAACTATTTATTAAAATTCCTCCCAGAACATGATTCCCTTGCAAAAACAGGTTGCAATATCAAGTTTTTTCCAGTTGTAGTTAAGAGTCACTTCTTCTCCTTGATCAGCAAGGAATTTGTAATTAGTAGGTGAGAGGATTATTTCTCATGGATTAAAACAGCAACGTGATAATTGCACAAAAGAAGATGAGATGATTGCTGTAGTTGGTGAGTCAGAGCCACGTTAGGCTTCTGAGTATGTCCGTGAAAAGTTTTGCTCTTTTCCCTTCCTGGGTATATGTAACTCTGCAATGACAACACACAAACCTGTTACCAAATGTACCAAGACAAAATTTACTTGTACAATCATTGCAGAAAGAAACTGTATCTGGATGTATAATTGTTAAGGGAAAATAATGAGAGGGGGGGGGATTTGAGGCGTAGAATAGAGAAGAATATAAAAATGAAGAAGACAAAGAAAGTGAAAGAATGGAAAGTTAAGATTTGAGAAGATCCAAGGAGAGGAAACCACTAAGAAAAGTCCTTATGAGGTATGGGCAGAACAGAACCAGCAATTTTTGTAATGGGAGAAACATTATGATGATACAAAGAACTAAAAACAAGGCCCATAGATAAGCTTAATGCATGCAAGATCAGAGGGACCACCAAAGCTGTGTACTTTTATAGGATTTTCTCCGCGTTCTAGCCTCCGGACCCCGTTGGAGGGGGAAAAGAAGGCCAAAAGGAAAATCAAGAAAGAAAAGAAAAGAAAAATAAAGAAAGCATATTTAAAAGAGGAACAAGTTAGGTTATATTCATTAGGTCAAGCTCCAAACACATTTATTATTGTGATATTACTAATTGTTAAAATGCTTCTGTGTACTTGTAAAGTTACCTGCAAATACTCATAAATTTTTGTATACCGATTTTTATAATGTAAATTAGAATTTGTAAATTTTGATATAGACATCTGTTATTTTGTTATTGTTAAATACGTATGTGAACTTAATTTAATGGACATGAGCAACTTAACCCAAAATTTGTCCTTAAAACAAAGGTAGAATATGGTATTGAAATTCATCCTTATTAGATTGTAAGCAGGAGGTTGCAGGTTAAATCATGCACATAATTTCATATTACTTTATGCCTCATTTATTTCAAAAAAAAAAAAAACTATCTTTGTTAGGTAATATCTCCGGTCCTTAATATAAAACTTCGTTTAATTTTTATTTTAGTTCTAAATATAATACTCCAATCCATTTTGTCTCTCATATTTATCAATTTTTTTCAAGATGGTTATTCTAATAATAGTAGTTCTAGCCAATAAACTTGATTAGTGAGAATATTTTAGTAACGATAACACGTATTTATTATAAATAATGAATTTAACTTATTTTCTTAATCTATTCAAATTGGTCAACTAAATCTTATATTTAAGATCGGAAGTAGTATTATAAAAGAGGGGGGGTAGAGAAGGATTGGGGGGCAACCTTGGCAGGATCCGGAGTAAATATCAGCATTACAAGCCAAAGTTGATAATGAAACTGCCCCTCTTGTTGACAAATTGGAACGATAAGCTTACCTTAGTAAGTAATCCCCACAGACTGAATTATTAATCAAATGAACGAATTGTTCATTTGGAGATTTTGCCTCGATCTCATCCATATTGAAATATTGAGTGAATAATCTTATCCTTAAATCAAATCAATCCATCTATGCGGCTATGCCTCAAACTGGCAAAAGACAGTTAGTGAGTGGATTTATAGCATAGTATAGCTTACGCCAATCCTCATTTATCTGCTGTCAAAAAGACAGACAACTAATTAATGAATCAACAGAGTTTTGCTGCGGCATAATTAGTACCACTCAGATTTAATTGATTATTAATAATATTCGATAGCATAAATAAAAAAAATCAGCAAATATTTATAAAAGCGACAAAAAAAATTATATCCAAGTGAAAGATAATGACAAGAGGTTAAGGATAATATGCCAAAGTTCATATTCCTAAAATTTAATACAAATTTATAAATTTTGTTGCTTAAAAACATTGAAATGAAAAGTCATTATCATTCGTGCAATTATTGAGAGAGGCAAAAAACTTTACACGCGCAAAGCCTCGAAAAGAGAAACTCTTGACCAAAAAAAAAATCATTATCATTCCTAAATATGCCAAAATCATCAATGGTACAAGTAATTAAGTTAAATGAAAAGAACTCTAATCCTAAGTAAGATTTAAAATTAGAGTCTTGTAAATAAAAAAAAATATAAGGTATTTAAATACCTTAAAAGTATTCATAAAAAAATACCTAACACCAGTATTTTTTTTTTTTAACTGGAAGTTTATTTTCAAAAATACCTTGGACGTCATTCGTCATTAAGTTTAACTGTTAAATTACACAGTTTGATTGGTGTTTTTAACAGTCAAACTTAACAACAAAAAATAATTCATGTCAGAAATGTTATTAAATAAAACTTTCAAGACATGTAAGAACAAAAAAAAATCTCAAATACTGAATGCTCATTCGTGTATATGTTTAAAATATTTAAGCACAATATCCCTAAAAGAATAATAGTGTGAGAGCTTCTCCGAACTTTTTTGTTTTTTTTTTATACAAAGCTTCTCCGATTTTAGGAGTTAAGTTCACATCCTAGATGGATCTTGGGCCAAAAAAAAATGGTTGCAGTCGCCAGGGGAGTGAATCAACTTTCCGAGACCAGAACAAATAAGTGCATAAATATTGAAATCATCAAATTATCAGGAGAAAATTCCCTGGAACATTGACATTCGATCAACGGTTCTAATTTATTCAAGTTATGTGATTGATTTGCGTCGCCTGAAAACTATTCTATTTCCAATCTTCCAAATCTCGCTTTGGAAGATAGTGTGGCAAAAGGCCGCAGGGGAGGTGTCTTCTTCTGGCTCTCCAAATATGCGCCAACCCAGCAATAACGGAGAAGGACAAACGAGGGCCTTTACAATGTACAATCCTATATGCATTATTAAGAGTGACAGACGATCCACAGCTTAAATTCATATCTACAACTTACTATCTAACAATTGTCAGAGAAAAGTAGTTCCCCTTACCCTATTCAACATCAACTAGCAGCATAAGCTGTACTAAGCTGTGACGACCATCTAAGCCGTGATCCACGCATGTGCTGAAACTTGAAGGCCTGGAATTTTGTACAGATTTGGAATCCTAGAAAGGGGGATGACAACATCATGAACACTATTCTTCATCGTTCTCATCATTCAGACTTCCATACACCACAGAAAAGTAGTGGCTCACTGTTCTCAATGTGAGCCCAGGAAATCTGTATGGTGTGCCTGGCCGTGGGTCAATCTTGACAAACGGCCATTTCATGATTTTTGCCGCTTCACACTCTTCCCATCCATCTCCAATCACACAAAAACGTACATTGGGAAGGTCAAAACGCTCCTTTATCCATCGGAAGCACTGAACTTTCCCCACGTCCCATGAGCTATAAACTGCAATGCAATGGTATGTCATTACGAATTGTAATCATATTAGGAATGAGGAGTCTATTCTGCAACATGGAAATTAAACAAAAGAAAATCGGACTCACTATTTTCATGAGTTATCAGGTTGTCAATACGGAAGAGCATGCATTTTACAAGGGTGGGTATCAACGATCCAGATGTCACTAAAACATTAAGATGCCGGTGTGTCATATTGGTTGAGTTAGCACTGGTCTCAGGAAGCGCAACAGAGGAATCTGCATCCTTATTTTCACCCAAACATTCCTTCAGAAATGCCCGTGCTACAGTATTTCAAAGATGAGGGATATAAATAAAACAAGTCATAGGACACCATTAAAATCACTAAATTGTCAGAGAGTCAAAACTACCTGAGGAAAGCCAACTATCAGTATATGCATCAGTTGTCTCATACAATTGATCCCAGAGTTTAAGCGTCTCCTGGTCTAAGAGATTCTTTAAACCCTGAAGCAAGAATAAGAAGGTTAAGTTTCACGCCAGATCATGCTAGTGATGAATGAGTTTGCAAAAAAAGTAAAGCACCACTTGTTTGGGTTACAACCTTATTCTCAGTTCTAACATATTCATGCTCCATCAAGTGCATCAACTTTCAGTCATTAAAATCACTATCTGCATTTGATGCACTTATGCTTCTAAGGGGATTTTGAAAAGGTAGTCTAACCCTATATTACAAGAATTAATTTGTCAAAAAGTTTTTTATCATCTATTATAACTATCAGTTTGTTGATATGGGAATCTAGAAGTTAAATTCCCAATCATTTTGCAGTAGCTACTTACAAATTTAATGAAGCGCTTTCTCTTATCTTTGTGATGGATCCTCGGTCAATTCATCACAGATGTAACACTCATTTACAACTAAACTTGTTACGAAAAAGTGAATAATTTAATATTTAATTAGGAAAGGATATACATTTCATTATAATGCGCAGAGGTAAAAAAAAGTGAACTCATACAAAGATGCGTATAGCATAAGCTATATTTTATTTTTACCAATATGTACTTTTGCGCTATAACTCGATGCCTGTATGCAAGCTTTCTTTTGTTGTCATCATCATGGGGAGCACCCAAGCCATCTTGGTTGAAGTCATAATCAGAGAGGTCCCTTCCATCATCATATTGGTTCAAAATATCAAGAAATGGCTTATTGTAATTTTCAATCTGCATAAAAAATCCACATCAAATTACGAATATTCCAGAAATCAAACAATTGATCTCCACATGATAGCCAAACTTTACTTGCTCATAGAAGAAATAATCATCACATAATTGCAGGATGAGCTTTTCCCACATCCTCCCAATTTCCACACCCTTCTGGACATCCTTCAATCCATTAAAAGCCTCTGCATAGGACTCCTTCAGCAAAGAGTTCAGCAGTATAAGGGTCTCGTCCATGTCCCATATGTACACATCCAAATTTTGATTGATCTTATTTTTGCCAAGCACTTTCAACTCCTCGTCAGGTCTGCTGGACTTCTCAGCCATTCCGATCCAGTTTGAGCTCTAGAATGTAGAAGCTTATCAATAGCTACCTTGGCAGAAAAAGATAATGTATCAAAAAAAAAAAAAATCCTCAAACCTTTACAATGCATATTCAAATGACCTTCAAATGTAAAAGGACATATCAGTCATAAGAAGGGGTTTCACATCATTACATGCTGTTAGCACTCTCACCATATGAGTTTTAGCTTACAGATTGTGCATTGAAACTCTACGAAGCAAAAATTAACTCTTCCCAGACGAAATTGCCAAACATGCTCATCCATTGACGTGCATAATGATTATTCAATAAGCTGTCCAATTGATCGGGTCTTTATATACATAGCGGGGCGTTATCAACTAAATCACAAATAGAATTTGACTTGTACAATCAAAACCTGATTTCAAACGCAATAATTCCGTAAATCACTAAAACAAAATGTTTCTGGATGCATAAAATCGACTAACAAATCAATAAATGAACAGACAAAGCGACGACAAACAAAACTGCGGTACCTAGGATTGAAAAGCGAGGACTAAGGAGCTGCGCAACAGACGGGTTGATGATTTCAGGTCAAACAAGCGTTGAGATTTGTGCGGGAGGAGTAAGACTGGAAGTGAAATGAGAAGCAGTGAGAAATCTGGGGTTTCATTCCCAAACCAGATGGCCTTCCGCGAAGACTTGAAAGTTGTTTTCCCGTTGAGGCCCAACGAACAACTGGGCCTGAAATGGTAAAGTTGTACCATTGAGTATTCATAAATATTTGTAAAACTACCAACCAACGGGGCTTTGGTCTAACAGAAGAGACTAGTTCCTCACAACGTGGTCTCTGTTAGGGGAGGTATTCACATTTAGTATCTGACAATGTCTCGAATAGGATTGTCTCCAATAGGAGGATACTTATGCTTTAGCAAAAAAAAAAATATTGTAAAACTACCAGATTGAGTCTGATGAAAAGAGTTGATCTTTTGTAATATGATAAACTAATGTTTGAATTTTTACTGTAAGAGATGCCCATATTTAATACCTGATAGTGTCTCAAACAGGATTACCCGCTGAAAAGCGCACTTGTTAGGAGAACATTAACCTTGATGCTCCTAGCCTAATAGAAATTATTTTTAAGTCCAAAATAACTTAAATATACTCTGAGTTGTGCCAAAACAAAATTTGTAAATAATACTACCTCTGATCCAATTAACATTCACTTAACTAATTTGAGCATATTAAGAAAAATAATTAGATTCGTTATGTTTTGAAAGTACATGTTGGTTTTTTTCCCCCTAAAATACTTTCTTAAATTATTTGCATTGAAATTGCTCACTGATGCAAATTTTATTAACATGTGCCATCAATAGAGGTACTTCAAAAAAATGATAAGTATGAGATCAAATGAATTAAGGTATTGTATTTAGAGCTAAACTCAAATTTCCAACAAGCTTTTATATTAGGACTGGAGGTGGTGTATATTATTTTTAGTCTGTCTTAAATTTTGTAGGCGTGGAATCTAATTAATATATAGTTATAAATATGATTAGTTTTTTTTCATGTTACTGTTTATCTTACATATTGCTTTCAAAATGGCTTGAAAAGGATCATTTGAGATAACACTGTGGAATTATATATATTAGCTAGATTTAAATAAAAAAATTATAAAAAATATATACAAATTTATATTTGGAATTATGAAAGACAATTTAAAATTATTCAATAAAAGCTTCATACATTTTGTTCATTATATCATTATGTTAAATGCTCCAATCATATATAACCATGTGTCTTTTTTGTGTTTTATGTGGATTTATAAGTAAAATGCTAATATTTCAAAAATAAGACACATGACCATATGTGATTAGAGAATTTAACATAATAAATATAAATAATTTGATGTAAGTATTGTCTGTTCGTAAATAGTTTTATTTTAAGAATCATAAAGACATAATAGATCTTAACTATTTTTTGCGTTGAAATAGCTCTTAATTATCAGTTATATATGTTTTTAGTGTATGATTAAACTTTTAATCCTTAGTTGTTTTTGTTGGCGGCAGCAAACAGAAACTAGCAAAATTCGGTCCGAGTCGTGTCACAAGGTCACTGTCCTTGAGAGATATTCCGTAACCCCTCGACATAACAGGAAGCGGCACTCTCCAGGATCAAACGAACCCTTCTCGCGGAGGAAGGTGGCAAAACAGTGAAAGCAGTTGCAACAGAAGGAACACAAAAATAGAGAAGAGGAGGAAGACCACAGTGGATTATTTCACGTTCTCTCAACGAGCCCTTATATAGACATGAACAGCCACACCACCAGAGAACACTTCCCTCTATTTCGCTGTAGGTTCCGTTGAAGATAGAACGATCCAAACATGTCTGGTCAGCCACAAAACAACACGACAACGTTTTTAATTTTAACAGGTTCAAAAATAGGACTTTTCCGGTAAGCATTTTTTATTTAAGAAAATTTAGTAAAATATTTAAAATTGATTTTCGTAAAATGAGTGTGTTACCACATCTAATTCACACACAGGGGGGAAATCACCAGTTTTTAACTACGTTTTCCTCCTGGTGGCCCGTTGTTGTGTGCACAATGCCTACTTTTCTCTTGGCCCATTTACCTCCCTAAAGAAGCTTGATCTCATATACACACTTGTCTTCCTCTTATCTTTTCCCCGTGAGACTTTATTTGACACACATTTTGTAATGTTTTCACAACAGTTTTGAATTTTTTTTCACATTAGATAAATGTTCAATTAACATCATTCAATTCAAGGCAAAAAGAAAAAACCCAAAAAAATGTAAGAAAAATTTGTTTATTTAATCTATTTTAGCAACAATAAGAGTAATTTAGCAAGAATTTTATTATGATTTAATTTCAAATCTCTTAAATCTTATTTACTCCCTCCGACATACAATAGAGGGCAATTTCTGAAAGCTTTGCTTCATCCAAAATATAAGAAAGTGTGTAGTTTTCATGTTTTTTTAATTAAATCATTCATATATTATTTTAATGCAAGAAATGAGGAGTATTTTAAAGGAGTATAACTGAAAAGATATAAAATTATTGAGAAAATTGAAGTTTTGACGAACAATTTCTCTAAAACACGAAGTAATTATCACTGCTCTGTATTATAGATTCATTGGAGGAGGTAGCATTTTCCATTGCTGAAGTAAAATAATGAGCAATGACTTTAGAATTATGAAAAATTCCAACAATATTTTTGTCATTAAAAAATTACTGTCCTGTATCGATTATATTATTTTAAATCTTATATGCATTATCAACTTTCTAACACTATGTTCTTACAAGCCTTCCAAATGACAGGCAAGAAAGTCAATTTTATAGAAAAGGATACTGTCAATTAAATATGTAATGCTTGGACAAAAACAACGTCATATAGATTTGAAGTGAGATTTTGATGATGAATTAGACTAGAAAATCATTTTATAGAAAACATTTGATGCAATTTGCTTCAAATTTTGTATAGAAAAATGTATCATTTTTAAATATTAAATATGTCAAATCAGAAGAAGGGGGTGTTTGGGTAGAAAGCAAACCATGATTCTAAAAATACTTTTACGATATGTGGAAGAGTTTGTCTCGTTTTAAAAAAAATACTTTTTAAAAATACTTTACACTCCCAAAATCCAATATCAACAACGCAATGCTATAAAAATAATTAGAGAAAATAAACAACACAGTACTTTGTAAGTTATGTCATCAAATTGGAAATTAAAATTTTTTTTTGGCTATGAATTTTGTAACATGAATTTGATAACGACGTCCCATGTGAATGCAAGCACTGTAGCATTTTGACTCTTCTTTTATTTTTTTTGGGTAAATTTTGACCCTTTATTTTTAATAAAAAGTCAGAGCTTTTGTTAAGAAGGATAGAGATGAAAGAACTCTCATACTTTGATCTTTCTTTCATTGGACCTTTTGATTCCTTGTTATATTTTTTTTATCAACAAGTTGTAGATAACGTACTATATTCAAATTTAATAAAACCAGTTGGCCAAAAAAAAAAAAAAAATATTTAAGATTGAAACATTTTATTTTGTAAAGAAGATCGAATAAATCATCATCATCAAATAAATTTACTAGCTTGACAATTCATACCATCTAACAAAATATTCCTTTGTTTGAGATAATTTAAAACATTAAAATTTTTTTTTCTATTTATAGGTATCCTCCTATTAGAAGTAATCATATTCAAAACAATGTCAGATATGCAATGTGAGCACTTTACAAAGGATTTTTTTTTTTTTATCTGGATTCTTTACACGGGAATCTAGATCATAAGAACACTAAGGAAAAAGATGCGCCGGTTTAAGCCCATCGTTTTGTTTTCTGGAGCAAACTAAGCCCATGGTTTTCATAGACCAGTTTTTCATTTTAAGCGTTTTATGAATTATTATATTATTTTATTAATAAAATTAACTTTGTTGGCCGAAAAAATTACTATATTATTTATTTCTACTCAACCACTATTACTGTACTTAATATAACTATTTGGGAGAACCTAACTGATGTTATGCGTCATCATTCTTACATCTCCATTAATATTGAGTGCGTGTGTGGGTGTGTCTGGTTTTTAATTAATAAAAAATCGGTGTGGTTAAAATCCAGTTACTGTAACGAAATTTATGTTTAAGCACCTCACTTTAAAGAAGCTAAAAGTAATTTGAAAAGCAACTCAAACTAGTTGTTTCTATTGAAAAGTAAATGGAGGTTGAGAGAAACCAAACCCAATATACTTTTTTAATTGAGAAAAACAGCTTTTATAATTCAGCCATGGCTATATCCGAATGAGATAAGAAGGAATACACAAAATTATGATGTACTGGACTTAATAAGAAGAAAAACATAAGTTCAAATTTTAAAAAATATATTTGTTAGGAGAATTTTAATTTTAAAATTTCCGGTCAGACAAATATTAGACTCAAGCCGTAAGTGACTTGAGAATTTTTAAGATATAACCAGAAAAAAATTATGCCGTACTGGATAAGATTGCTTCATCCCGCTGTCATTGATTTGTTTGACTCCTAATCTAAATCCACTCTGTTGAAATAATTTTTTGCAGATGGGTCATTAAAAAACTCCTAGTACCGAATTATTTATAATGGGAATCTTCTTAAACTCTGTCATTATTTTATTGTCAAGGATATTTAAGTCAGTATGGCTTGTTTACCGAAGGACACTTACAATTTATTTCTTACTCTTCCCTAGTGATCTCATGCTTATCCATTCATCTTTCTTTGTTACCGTTTTACGCAACGGGCATTCCCATGAACCAATGAAACCAAACTCCGCTCGAGTTCAATGACGCAAGCAAGAATTTTGTTTTTTGTTTTTTTTTTTTGGTACAACGCAAGCAAGAATTTAACGAAACAATCAAATATCTGTACTCTTTTCTCCCTTTAATAATAAGCTCTTATACTGTTTATTTTTGAAAAGGTTGATATCATTTTTACTCTCTAAATTTGTTTTTATTTTAGTTTTGGTTCTTTAAATTTTAAAATATAAATTATAGTTCCTTTAAGGTTAAAATAATTCACGGTTTTATTGAATTATAAAAACTAATATTTTAAATAAAAAAACTTGAAAAACCAAAACTAAAATAATAACAAACTTGAGAGATAAAAAAATGTATTTACCCCTCTTGAAAATAATAAACAAGCATAATACTAAAGTATTGACTCTAAAATTCAAAGATTTCATTAAATTTAGAATATATAGTAAGCCAACAAAAGTTGGTTTAGTTCATAAAAGAGTTAGTTCATCACCTACAAAGATCGCAGTAAATATCTCTGTAAATATTCTCTGAACCAAAAAGCCAGAGGCATTCCTTTCAAAGACATGTTCTGATCCTGGTCACTCATGAGATAATATAATTATGTAACATGAAGCAAGCACAAAGTTTAATTATAAGTTTAATCATTTGAAATGACTTTGATTTTAGATTTACGCTTTGTTATCCTCTTACCAAATATTTCCCTTAAAAAAAAAATCTGACGTCACCCAATTTCACAAGTCCAGTAGAAGAGGTACACTAGAAATCACTGTAAAGTATATGAAATCACGAATCACAACATAAAGACAAGATTTTATACAAAGCACAAGCAGGATGATGTTCCTGTTATTACTATCACATTATTTTGTTTTCGTCCATTTCATTTACAACTGACAGGCACACCATAGATTTACGGTGTTATGATGAAAACACTCGCAGCACGATTAAGCAAAAGTCCACAACTATTGAACAGTTCCCCTCAGAGAGGCTTACCAAATCACATAAGAGGGTTAAATGTAACGTGAGAGAACTTAACGGCATAGTTTCATTTAAAGTCGTCTCTGCTGGGGACAAAATATTGAGCAAAACCAGAACCAAAACCCCCTCTTCTTCTTCTTTGGTATCAGAAATTTCGCATCCCTCTTGGCTACAAAATCGGCCATGTACCGCACAACTTCCTGGAGAACAAAAGAGAGTGGAGTTTAGGTCAGTTCTGTTGAGAACAGAATGACGTTCCAATGTTACCCAGGGATATTATATTTTACCTCTCATTAGTTAGTATTGTAAATACTTCTTGAACTTCAAAATAATTAATCCACTCCCTACCCCTCCCCAAAAGCATTGTTTAGTGCCAAGTATTTGTGAGATAAAAGGTAGTTTCTCTGCAAGTTTGTACATACCTGAGCACCCAACTTGACCACTTCTCTGGGCGGTACCTCCAGAGGAGTCTGATCAGCACGAAATACTCGCAATTTGGACAAGAACCTGAAAGACTCTGGTAACGCTTTTATTTGATCATCACTTATATCCAATTCCTCAAGCATTTCAAGATTCCCAATTGATTTTGGCAAGGCTCTTAGGTCTGCAAAGTTATTCGACACATTTAATTTCTTCAGACTCACAGCAAAACATAGGTTCTCCTGTAAAAATTCCAGTTCATTAAAGCTAGCATCAAGTTCCTTCAATCTGCACAGGTTCCCCATTGTAGTAGGCAACCTTTTAATTCTGTTATAGTGCAGAGTTAAAATCTCTAACAACTCAAGATTCCCAATTGCCTCAGGAAGGGCTCTGAGCTGATTAAAATCTACTCTCAACTCTGAGAGTGATGAGCAATTTCCAATTGTGTAAGGTAGCTCCTCAAGTTCGTTTGTCTCAACATTTAATCTCCTCAAGCTTCTTAAATTCCCAATCAAATCAGGTAACTTTGTGAATTCATTTGAACTCAAGTCCAGATCAATGAGATTCTCCAACTTTTCAAAAGAAGCTGGCAGTGATCTCAATCTATTCCCGCGGAGGTCAAGATCAGTGAGGTTGATCAATTCCCCAAACGAGTGCGGAAGGTTTATAAGCTGGTTGGCATGAAGATCAAGCTTTGTTAAGGCCTTGAGATCCCCAAAGGTGGAAGGAAGAGCCATGATTCTGTTCTCAGATAAGTCCATCTCACAGACATAAGAGAGTTTCCCAATTGAAACAGGCAACCATTCCATCTGGTCCACAAGTCTCCCTCTGAGCTCAAGGATTGCTGCTCCACTATTAGCACAGTTTTCAATAACCGTGGCCACTTTCATGAGACTTAATTTATCGGAGTTTCCATCATCTGCAAAATACTCTCAAGTCAAAGGATGAGAATTTAGCTGAGTGAATGGATTGATAAGATAAGGATTGCAAGTTACAGAAGCCACCACACACTACTGTAGGAAGATAAAATCGCTCCATAAAATTGATTAATACAAAATTACCATAAGTACCAGATTCCGTTGCCATTTTTGGCTTTCATGTTTGATCATGTCAAATCCTAAAGACTAGAGGCCAAATAAGGGATAATACAAGTGGGATAATACGAGTGGTTAACAACAGTAATTGAAGTCTCCAGAGGCTATGAGTTCTTTTAATGAATCTCTATACTCAGGCCGAAAAAAGGAGGGGGGGGGGGGGGAAACCCAACACATATAACAGAGCATCTAAAAAAACTGTGCGAACATAATCAGACCAAATTATGACGGATTTGGCCGTTCGGTGTTTACTTTTCCAATTTGAAAACATAATCCGGATATAAAATATGTACAGGAAAAGCAAAAGAAGCATTATCCCTGTTAACTATGTTATTGGATTACTTTTTTGGGGGGTGGGGGGGGGGGGGAATCACAAGAGTGAGAGGAATTGGAGCTAACCAGCAGAGAAAGATATCTTCGAGGAGGATCTTCTTTCAACCTCGAGATTGATTTTCTCCATTTTTTCTCCGTCTTCCTTTCCCTTCGGCAGACTCTCATCACCGATACCAACATCTGTCTCGATTTTCCCCGCTGGTTCGGCCAATTTGGGCGGTTCCGGTTCCGTAGCGTCCCCAGAAACGAATTGAGCAGCCCTCTGAATAAGATCAGCAAGGGTCTGAAACATCTTCTCTTGTTGAAGAAGGTGAAGAGGTTCTTTCCTCTGTTCATGGCTCTGGAACAAGACCACGGTCTTCTTCAATTCTTGTAACAGAGAGAACAGCTGCTCGGGAACACCATGGGGTACTTGCTGCATTGAGATTTCCTGGAGCTTCATATTCTCCTCGCTATCGATAGTTTCGATGGCAGAAGTGGCAGCTTCGACTTCTTCAATCGAAGGTCGGAGCGGAAGCGATCGGTAATTCTCGTAATCTCGTCAACGGTGGCGAGAAAGGCCGGTGATGGCGGGTCCTTCGTTGGCACCATGGCCATAGAGTAAGGTTGTTTTCTCCGCTCCGCCTCGACCAAGGTGGAGGATGAAGCAAAGAGATGAGGGAAGGAGCTGGTTTTACGAAGTGTTCTGGTTTCTGAGTCTGACCTCCCTGGACAAAGGAAGCGGATTGGAATAATCATCGGCAGTGCTACCTTGGATCAAATATCAATATAAAATCTAAAATCCAGAGGACTACACGTCACTATCATCACTGTTTATTTACAATGACGGTAAATCCTTTTCTTTTAACATTTTTGGATTGATATCATCTTGATTCCTAAAATTTAATTTTTTTTTTAATCCTTGTCAGGATTGTTGATCTTTTGAAGCAGCGTTTTTGAGACAAAAACAGATAATGTTAAATTTTAGAAATCAAAATTAAAATAAGATTAAATTTTAAGAATTAAAAATAATTTCAATTCTAAATTTCTAGATTGTTATTGAATTTTAGGCAATTTTACTCTTAATGTAATAATCCTATTTTATGTGTTTCAAAAAAAATCTGGGATAGTGACAACTTGATCTGTTTTGTAAAATGATGCCTGAAGTCTTTGATCGTCCAATTTGAAAAAAGCACGTCTGATGGATGAAAAATATTTTAAAGCTCGACTTGAAAATTTTTAAAATTTAATATTTATAAAAAAGATGAGTCATAATATACTACAAACTGATGTCAATTTAAGTTACAATTAATTACTTAAAATTTATAACGGTATTTGGCTTATATATAAAATTGTTTTCGACTTATTTTTTAGTGTTTATAATATCTATTAAAATTTACAACTATCCTATTATTTATGTGTCTTTTTGCAAATTTAAATAATACGTCATTAATTTCTAAATAGAGAAATAGTGTCCATTTTAAGATAATTTTAAATATTAAAAAGATCATTAAAATCATTAAAAAAATTAAATCACTCATGAAAAAATGGTTAATGTAAATAATATATAAACCTGCAAACTGAAGAATTGACGTACTCTCTTTAAACCCTATTCTGTGTGCCATGTCGTTATATTTTTCAAAGACACGTATTATAGGCTAAATCACTGCTATGAATAACTTGTAAAATCATGACAACTAACATAGTCTCACTTAGGGATGTTTTGATAACATAACAAATCAAGATAAATTTCTTCATATATTTATTTTGTATATCGTAAATTACTTTTAAAATTATAATTTTGATTCTATCTGAACATCATCTTAGTGAAGTTTTTTAAACATCTAGTTAGGCAAAAGCTTATGCCACAAGGGAATTAGTCATTGTAACTGGTCCTCCACAAATAATTTAAATATATAACTAGGTATTATAATCAGTAGATGGTAGAGTAACCTGCTACTACCCTGATCTTTTTAAATTTAGGAGGAGTTTGGAAACCCTCATAATCATTTTAAAAAATACTTTTATGGAAGTCAAGATAAAACTCCTTTAATATATTTATTTCAAACTTCGTAAAATTATTTCTGAAAAAATATTCCAAACATTTCCTTCCATCCTATTCATATATATGTCTAGCTAGGTAAGCGCGTCCATCTTATCCAGGCGCAAGTCTTAGGGTGTGTTTGGATTAACAGTGAAGAAGTAACTTTTTTTTTCAATCTAACTTTTACAGAAGTCAAAATTGGATAAAAGCAGCTTTTTTTTAGCTTATTGTATAAGTCCGTTTCAGTGACAGAAGTCAGATTGCAAAAATGTGATTCCAAACACATCCTCAATCAAAAAAACTCCTTTTGCTGGTAGAAAAGTCAGTTTGAAAGTCCATATGTGATTCCAAACATACTCTTAACCTACTTACGGTCTATACTTGGCCACGGGCAAATTAAAGGCAAGTTTTGGATTTTGCTCAAAAGCAAGTCCATGGATGTTCCAATAGAGCTTGTTTTTGCGCCTGCACAATCTTGAGCAGAATCCTTAGTTAAAAGTTAGAATACAATTCATTTTGAACGTTGATAATGGGTTATTGGATCTTCTAATGATTCCCACTTTGATAATCCAAAACATACTCTAACGTTGTTCTCTAATTTCAACAAGTAGTTGTTGGACAATGGCATTGATTTTTCTTTTGGGGGGGGGGGGGGGGGACTTCTTTCGTTATATGATAAAATATATATATATATATTTATATATATCAATCACGTTTTCATGAAAACTGTGACGTGTTAAGGCTGGAAATTGTACAAATGAGCTTTGACGTGTTAAAGTAGGAGACCAAAAAATACAACACACAAAATGTCAAACGTGATCCAGACTTTAATGTTATTTGTAAAATGCATCAACACCTTACTTTTATTTATGATGTTTCTAACGTCTTGATGTTATACTTTTAGTATTTTTTAATACTCTAAATCATAAAGAAAATTAAGGTATTGAATGCATCAAGAAGATAATATCAGAATGTTAAATATACTGTTAATAAGATTAAGCGGCTAGATATAAAAAATAATACTATTTCTAGTTTTTGATATAAGAATTAGTTTGACTTTCAACTTGATTATAAATATAAGATCCTAATCCATTTTGTCTCTCATATTTATTTATTTTTTAAATATAATTCTAATAACAATTACACATATTAGATGTTTCATCAAATAATAAGTTCTAAATAATATGCATAATTAGCAAAAAAAAACATCTATTTATTATAAATAACTAATTTAAATTATTTTTTAATCTAATCAAATTAATTAATTAGTTTTTATATTAAGTATTAAAGATATATGATGACGTTTGATGATACTTTACTCGAATAAAAATACCGTTAACGTCAATATCACTGAAAGCGTTGCAGTTTAATTTAATGCAGGGAAACGGGCGGACCGTGAGGCTAACGGAGATTAACGTGAATGGTATGAATGAAATTACTAGAACAAGCTGACGTGGGGACTAAAGAATAGACCAATCTTTATATGGCAAGCAATAAAATTTTGTTTTTGTTGACAATTTTTTTGAATCATTTGGGTGAGACAAGCCACGAGGGGAATCCGCTTAAAGCTGGGGGAACGTTCTTGAAATTGGCCTTGTATCACGTGAACTCCACTTGCTTTAGTTGAAATTTGTGAATTTTTCCTTATCTATGAGGTGTTTGGCTACCTCCAAACCAGGGTTTTAGAAGCAATTTTTCGTAAAACGAGACAAATTCCTTCACATATTTATTTCATAAACCGTAAAACACTTCTGAAACCATAGTTTGGTTTCTATCCAAACACCCCTTTTTAATTCTCATATAAAGTGATATTATCCACTTCGTCATTCTCAAAAATTATAGTAATTACTATCTCTGGTTCTAATTATAAAAACTAGTTGACTAATTTGAGGAGATTAAGAAAGTAAGTTGAGTTAGTAATTTGTCCTAAATAGATGTTGTCTTTCCTAAAATATCCTTGTTAATCAAGTGTATTGGCTAGAACTACTATTGTTAGAAAGATTACTTTGAAAAAAAAATGTATAAATATGAGAGACAAAGTGGATTGAGGTCTTATATTTAGGATCAAAATAAAAATCAAACAAAGTCTTATATTGAGAACCGGATGTAGTACTTTTTTTATTAATAAATGAAAGAAGGTAATAATTGAGAAAAATACTGTACTATGCTGTATATTTTGGAGTCAGAGGAGTATGTAATTAATTTAAGTTAACTTTTTATTCTGTTATTCATCAATTATCATAAATTTGAAACCGAACCCTTGTCATAAATTGTTCGTTAATTTTTAATTAATGCGAACAACTAAACTAAAAGCTAAATCCGGAGCTTGAACCAGGAAGCGGAGTAAAGGATGGGAGACATTTTCAAGAAGAGGAAATTTTAAATAAAAATCATTATAAATACTAAAGAAAAAATATAATCAATTAAAAAGCGAACAACATAAATCTTGTTATTATTTTCTAGTAGTATAATTGAATTTGTCATTTGCTTATTATGAAACTTTTTGATAATTATATCATTTCCTTTTGAGATCACATAGTGTGATAAGAGCACGATGGCATCTTGTAAGGCATCAAGGTGGCGACCAGGTGAAGTTGCACTTACAATCAATAAGATGATGTTCATATTACTCAAGAAGAGTCTGAGCAAGTCCACAATCCTCTTCCGCTTCATGACACCAAGGCCTAGTTACTAGATACTCGATAAAAAGATGAGATTTTTCGAAGACTAGGGAATTTGTTGAGGTTGCAAATGCGACTTTAACTAGAGTTGGTAAAAAAATAACCTAACCTAACAAACATGGCAGGCTAGTGCCAAGCTGTCAAAGTGAGTTATTTCAATGTCTTACGTATAACTAATTTTTTTAATATTTATAAATTAATTATTTAATTCTTATATTTATAATTATGGAAAGTATTAAATAATAATAGAATAAAATAGCAACACATGCCACATTAGATGCAGTTAGGTATCACGGGAGCAGATCGTCTCAGGAGAAGGTTTTTTAGCGTCTCTCAGAATCTACATATCTTGTCCGTCCATTCCATCATGATCATCCATGAAGTGACATTTCATGGAATATTTAAAATCGCATCTAAACTGTTCATCTTGTTATAATTGTTGACGTCCATTCATTTCCAGAATCCTTGCGGCCATCACGAAAACACTTTCTTAGTTTGCTGTGAATTTCCAACCCCATCGATGATGCAAACAGGAAGCTCCATGGTTACCGTCAATTGGGCACTATGAGAGAATCACCATAATTTTGCCAAAAGCAACCTATTGGGTCTAGTATGCTTCTTTCTCCATATCTTTGCCCTTCTTTCCACTTCTTTTTTAATTAGCTTTTAACTAGCTTAGTTTCTTATTATATATATGTATATAATATTCTATATACTCATTTTTCAGTTTTTTGGTTTTAAACCAAATTTTTTTAAAATAACCGAACTAAAAACCGATCACCAAAATTTAAGAAAAATAAAACCGAACGAAAACTGAACACCAAAATATCCAAACTGAAAAACGAAAATATATTCGATTCGGTGATCAGTTACAGTTTGATTTTGCTCACCTCCCCTAACGAGCATATTTATTCCAAAAACTCCATGCCTCCTCTAAATTATCAATTGTTTTCCGAATCCAGGAGCCAAATCAGTTTCCATAAATTAAGACTTGCAAAATAAATCTATGTAATACACATAACAAAAACTTCTGTAAAACTCAAAAATTACATAAATTAAATACAAAAAAGCTACATTTGAAAGGAGAGCTAAACATTCTACAGCATTGATCTTGTGTAATGAAAAATACATTATATTAAAAGCAAATAATCAATACTAAATGTATATAATACGAGTAACAAAATGCAACATTCTTTTCTTCTTCTTCTTTTTTTTTTAATAAACTAAAAATGCAATAAATTTTATATAATCAATAGTAAATGCATAAACACGATAAATAAATCTTCAACAATGTTAAACAAGAACCATCTCGTGTCTTTTATGAACTTAATAAAAAAACCTAACTTTAAGTGGAGAAAATTTCATAAAAGTTTTTTTTGGGGTTTAAATTCCAATTATATTACATAACAAAGGAAATACATTTTGCAGCGTCAGTAGATAGAAGATTAAATAAAGACCTACTTACGATACAACAACACCTAGCAAACAGTAAAGACATGTGACATTGGAGATTTGTCATATTGTCTACGAAAATAAAAAGCTATTATCTCTCATTACTAAAAAAAAAAAACAACTAGTTTTACTTTACCTTGCCTCTGAGAAATGAAAATAGATAGCCACTAAAGTAGTCTTGCAAATTGGAGAAACAAAAGATTGGAATAAGGAGTAGGATTCATGAACACGTAGATGGAAAAGCAGAACAAGGAAAAACTTTAAAGCTGATGAACGGAGACCGCATGAGTAAATTGTTAAGAGTTTTCCCGCTACTTAATTCTTTCAATAGAAAAAGTGTGGCCAGGATTTGTTGAAAATGAAGGGTGATCATTCATTTTTAATATCATGATGATGTGGTGTATTGTTAACTCTTAGATCATATGAATGGTTAGGATTAAGAGATATCGAGGGAATTTGACAAAAGGGCACTGAGAGGATCCGTTCCCGGCACGATGCACCCCTTGTTTTAGACCGTGGGCTATTCATGATGGACCCAAGAGCCAGGGATGTGATTTCAACCCGGAAATACTCGGGGCGACGAAGATCGAGTACTGAACTAAAAATATTGCTTTTGACCAAAAGAAAAAGAACTAGAGATACTGCTTCTGACCCCAAAAAACAACAAAGAACTAAATGTACTGATTTACCAAAAGAAAAACTGAATTAAAAAAAAAGCCCAAAAACACCTAACAACAGGCAAAGAATAATAAAGCTTTCTGAGACTATTCATCTTTCATTTCTGCATGCTGTCTTCTTGATATCAAATTTGACATCGATACTCAGAACAGACTCAGACGACGATCTTCAATCCGCCTCTGTGAGTCTTTTTCATCGCCCCTCATATTCTGATTCTCCATTCTCATTGGGATCATCTCCGTCCTCCTTCCTCCATCTTTACTCGTCTCTGTTTGTAGATATAAATACATCTCTATTTTTCTCTCGCATTCCCTGTATATAAATTGATAGATGGGTTGCACTGTAAGGGAAAAGCACCTCCGAGCGAATCGGAGGCCTCGATCATCTAAGCCCGATATGGATTCCTGTTGTTATCTCGACAAGGCTTCCATCTCCAAATCTGTACTGGAATCAAGCTTGAAGCCTCTGAAAAACCATCTCGCTCTCAACGATTCTTCTCAGAATCTAAATTCCAACTCTAATCCTACCCTTGACCCTAATTTCTCTCTTAATATTGAGGAAACCGGCTGGGGTTACTGCACCGAAGAACAATTAGAAGAAATTCTATTAAAAAACTTGGAATATATATATAATGAAGCTGTATCAAAGCTTGTTGCGTTGGGCTACGACGAGGACGTTGCTATCAAAGCAATATTGCGAAATGGACACTGTTATGGTGGAATGGATGTGCTCACCAATATAGTACAAAATTCGTTGGCTTATTTGAATAGTAACTGTATCAGTACTAATACTAGTAGTAATGGCAATTCGGATGAGTCCGATCCTGTTTTCTCTGACTTGAGGCAGTTGGAGGAGTACTCTCTGGAAGGGATGGTCGGTTTGCTGCAGCAAGTCAGGCCGCATTTGAGTAAAGGCGATGCTATGTGGTGTTTGCTTATGAGTGATCTTCATGTAGGACGGGCAAGTGCTATGGAAATCCCAGTGCTTCCTGCTCCAGGTAATGGTTGTCCAGCTCCTAGTGCCTCTGAGGCCGTTAGCAATTCAGTTGGTGTCTTGGCCCCTGCCCTGTGTAGGTTTCATGGGGGTTGGGGATTTGGAAATGGGGGAGGCTCAGATCTCCCCTTCAATGGGTTCTTCTCTTATACTGCAGAGATGAATTTACAAAGAGATATTGAACTTCCCAAAAGGTTTAATCTTTCTCCTTCAATGAAGTCTTTATTGAAAAGAAATGTTGCAATGTTTGCTGCTGGTTTTAGGGCAAATTCAAAACAATTGCGGACACAGGCTAAGGCCTCTCCAAGCACTTGCAGTTTGTCAAGCATGGAATCTCCAGCTGTATCTGGCACTGATGTCCCAAATGAGCAGTCTGGGGATTCTCAGAATCTGAATAACCATGACGCTGTGAACTCAGTGTTGAGCAAATTCCGTGATTTGAATCTTGATGAGAATCTGGAGTTTGTGACAGAAGATCAGAAAGATGAGGTAATTGTCACTCTATTTCATCAAATTAAGGATCTTGAGAAACAAGTAAAGGAGCGAAAAGATTGGGCCCATCAGAAGGCAATGCAGGCTGCAAGAAAGCTTAGCAATGATTTGACTGAGCTGAAAATGTTGAGGATGGAAAGAGAGGAGACTCAGAGATTGAAGAAAGGGAAACAAGCGCTTGAGGACACAACCGTGAAAAGACTCTCAGAGATGGAGAATGCTTTACGAAAGGCCAGTGGTCAAGTGGACCGTGCTAATGCAGCTGTGAGACGGCTTGAGACAGAGAATGCAGAGATTAAAGCAGAGATGGAGGCTTCCAAATTAAGTGCATCTGAATCAGTCACAACTTGCATGCAAGCTGCAAAGAGGGAGAAAAAGTGCATGAAGAGGCTTATAGCTTGGGAAAAACAGAAAGCTCAGCTACAGCAAGAGATTTCAGGTGAGAAAGAGAAGATATTGGAGATACAGGAAGAATTGGTTCAGATTAAACAGCGTCAAAAAGATGCCGAGGTGTGCACTCCACCATCCTTTTTCTGGTTAATCTAAATTTGTTTATTAATGAACAATATCATTTACGCATACCTCATAAAAAGGTGAAAAAGATCCTATGCATTTACATCTCTAATGTCATAGCAAGTATAACCAATAATAAGATCAGATATCTCAAATGCGGCCCGGATGGGTGTCAAATTTAAACACGGCTTATTATATTCACCTTGTCATATCTAGCTTCTACATGAAGCTCTTTTCTTCATAAGT
The DNA here is from genome assembly GCF_004799145.2 of Neltuma alba. Taxonomy (NCBI): domain Eukaryota; kingdom Viridiplantae; phylum Streptophyta; class Magnoliopsida; order Fabales; family Fabaceae; genus Neltuma; species Neltuma alba. The sequence continues at coordinate 40,085 of NW_021637813.1, forward strand.
GTGAATGGTATCGTGTTTAATCATATTTGAAATTAGAGTCCGCAATGTGTTGTTTAACATGTCTTACATTATAGGACTTACATTTAATTATAATCACAAGCGGCTGGTTATTAAGTGTGATTTTAGAAAGATGAAACCCTATTGGACATATTGTGTATGCGTAGACATGTGCTTGGGGTTTTAGCATAATATGCTGAACAATACTAGTTCAATTTTACATTGTCAAATTGAGCAACTCAATACTTGAATATGTGTACTTGGCTCCACGGATTTCAACTTTAAATTCCAATATTCACAGAATCTTTGATTAGGTTATGATGTGTTGTGATGTTTTACTTGCCTCTAAAAAGGTTTCCATCTCTTGGTGATAATTTGGGATAATGTAGCAGATTATATAGTATACTGATAAACACTCTTCAATATGCTTAGACTGCAGTACCCTTATGTGGGATGTATAATTTATTAATATTATTTGATCTGGTGAAAGGGAACAGGTAGTGCGTGAACATGTTATGCTTTCCACTATTTTTTGGCGTTATATTCTTATTGGTAACTACGATCTTTCTTTAGTTGGAATCTTCAATGTGATTATAAATTTATATTACATTCAACAAATGCCAATCAAACTAAACTCTTAAAGATGTATTGAGATGCATATTTGCAGTTTGATTGTAGGTCTGAACATAAATCTATTTATGATCATTGTTTCTAATTTTTGTCAAATTGAAATCTAGTGCTTTCAATCAAGATCTAATTTATGTCTTTCTTGTTTTAATTTTTTTATCTTTAGTGCAATATTGCAAGTAGAGTTTACATTTCTTTCTACCTTTAATGTTATTTTACCCAGTTTAAAACCAAATGGAAATTGAATTCCCTATAGCTGAAGGAACTCACTAATTTTGCTAATATTTTGGAGATAATTTCGCTGATAAATTGATCCCCAGTTATCAGCAACGGAACTTTGCTTTTCTGTGTACTTTTATGTTTTGCGGGTCAAGAACTGATGTCCCTGGTTCTCCTATATCGTACATATTATATATATTTGTTTTCTCACCTATAATCCTGAAAATGAAATTATGTGGTTAACCGAAGCTAATATGAAAATGCTATTCCTGAAATTTCCCTCTATTATCGTCATTCAAGTCTCTTTTGAATAGTATACTGTGATTTTGCCAGCATTCAATCTGATACAACAAACTTCTTCTGGTTACCATTATTTCCAATAGGAATCTGATGCTGTGAAAACTGTTGTTTCTGTCTGGCCCTTCTTTGTTTTCCTTCTAAAGGTGTGTTCTGATGGGGGATATGGGGGAGAAGGGAAGGTTACCTTGAAATCTCTTCCCCATTTGGAATTTGCTATGAAAAAAAGAGGGGGAGGGAGGAAGACGGGGTTTTTGTGCGTGTTGGGGGAAGGAAAAAAGGGGGAGGGGGTCAACCAACCCTCCGAAGTCTTTCACAGTTCTCTCTCCTTTATGATTTTAAGCTCTCCCATTTTGGGGTTTCGTTGGAGGAGGAGTTTTTCCCTGAACAGAGGAGAAAACTTTTCCTGAACAGAGGGACGGATGAATGAAGGTTGACCCTTCAATGTCTTTCACAATTCTCTCTCTTAAAATTTTAAGTTCCTCCAAGTTGGGGGATCTTGGAGGAGTAGGTTTTCCTTGAACAAAGGGAATGAAACGCCCATTTAAGCTTTCCTTTTCATTCATTCTTTTCCCTTCCCTTTTGATTGGATTCCAATCCCTTGCCTTCCCAATTCCCATCTGCGTCTACTGAATCAGCTATGTTGCCACGCATCTTATGGCAGGTCAAGTGGGGGGAGGAGCTGAAGGCTAAAGAGGAAGCCTTAGGATTAGTTGAGGAGGAGCAACGCGCTAAGGAAGCAGCGGAGGCTAATAATAAGAGGAACCATGAAGCTTTGCGCCTGAAGATAGAGATAGATTTCCAGCGCCACAAGGATGATCTCCTAAGACTGGAGCAGGAGCTGTCACGCTTAAAAGCATCTGCTCTGTCTGCTGAGTTTCAAAATCAATTAAATGCTTCACCTGCAAGTGAGTCTGAAGGTGCAAAGCCCCAGAGAGAGACAATTGCTAAGCTGCTTCAAGAATTAGATAAACTGCAGGCTTTTTCAGATAAAGAAGTAAACTCTGATAGGGAATGCATAATATGCATGAAAGATGAAGTCTCTGTTGTTTTCTTGCCTTGTGCCCACCAAGTTATGTGTGCTACTTGCAGTGATGAGTATGGGAGAAAGGGCAGAGCTGCTTGTCCTTGCTGTCATGTTCCAATTGAGCAGAGGATTCGCGTATTTGGGGCAAGTTCGTAGCTGATAGTTTTTTTTAATATATGCTATGAATTTTCATACTTGTCCTTTATCTTACATTGCATGCTGTGAGGCGTCAGCATAAATCGGGATTTATGTAAATAAAAGCCTAGTCCTGGCGCTAGCTCGCCTCCTGGAATATCTCAAACTCGTGTTTGGTTGCTGCTGAAAATAGGAAATAAATATGTCCATTTTTTTCCCCAAAAAACAAGGTCGACCTTTTGATGCTTGTATGAATAACTACGGCAAATGGAGAAAATACGAAGGTGACGCTTCATGCATAGCTCCATATTTGAGAAAAATGAGCCATTGAAGATTACTTGAAGCAGTTTGCCTTGGCTTTCAGGTATGCTTGCAGTTCTGCAACTGCATTATATCAAAAGGGTGTTTGGAAAACCATAGAAGTATTTTAAAAAGTATTTTTTTTTATGAATTGAGATAAATTTTTTTATATATTTATTTTGTATACTATAAAATTACATGGTTTCGTTTCCACTCAAATATCCTCAAAATGCCATGTGAATGGCCTTTTCTTGGACATAATTAGCATTTTGGATTTTTAAAATTACTATTCATAATAATTAGTAATTCGTCCTGCTCAATGCATGAGCTAGCTCGTTTATATCACGAATCAAATGGTCATACACATCCGAGTATTGAGGTCTGAGTCTGAGGATTTGCCCTTAAGAGGATTTATTCTCTTTTGAAAACTTTCTACTTATCAATCATGAATTAATCAAACAACCCCCCATCTACCTATATATTCATATATAAAAACATAATTGCATGCGTGTCAATAGGACATTGAAGTGGATTTTCGCGAATATTTTATACTTTTCTCATAGGGACGATCAATCTCGCTTGATAATGCCTAGGAGTAATAATTTTTATAGCTGGCACTTGTCTAAATTGCCTTTCTATGAGTAGGAATCCCTTGTTTTGAGAAGCATGTATGAGCAATTCCAAACCTTGAACATATGATATTTATCCTCAACAAGGCCAACATCAGGTGGTAAATAGTACCGAAGAGAATTCGGCTTGTTCAATTATTGTAAAACTGGAGAGATTTTTCAAAGCACTTCTATAACGTCCACAAACTAAGGGTATGTTTGATTAGCATTGAGCAAAACTGACTTTTAATCCATCTGACTTTTGTAACTGAAGTTAGAATAAAAGTCAATTAGTGTAATGCGGTTTATGTTTGGATATGTGCTTTTAAAAAGTCAGTTGAAAAAATTAAAAATTGTTTGAATGATCAATAGAAAAGTTAGTTTAGTTGTAAAATGACTGAAAAGGGCATGAAGTAGTATTTGAAATTTTATGTTTTTAATGTGATAATAGTTTAAAAAACACGTAAAATTATTATGATAAAATATAAATAGTTTATTTGTGAAATTATAAAATAAAAATATTTGTTATGGAGAAAAATTTGAAAGCACATTGTAAATAATTAATTAAATATACATAATAGACAAACATGAATATAAATTAAAATTCATTTGGTCTCTAATTAACGTAAATGGAATCACATAACTAATTAGATCGTAAGCTTTGTACAATTTTTTCATAAGTGAGTTAGAAAAGTTAATCCAGATTGCGTTGGATAAGTCAGTTAGAAAAGTTACTTTTTCCCATAAGTCAGTTAGAAAAGAAGCCCCATCCAAACAATCTTCTGAACCACAATAAGCCACAAACCTCAGTTTCACGCTTCTCTGTGTGCTTTTACCATCTGCAACCGCAATCCAAATGAGGCCTAAGCCATTGAAGAAGGAATACAAACCCAAACCTCTACCCAAAAAAGAAGAAATAAGAAAAAATGACCCAAAAAAATGAAAATTACAAAATATTAAATAAGAAATATTAACAAAAATTTATTGTGATTTACAAATTCAATATTATCAACATTAAATAAGATGTTGATAGCAAGTCGAATTTCAAATTTAGTAATTTTTACCTTCTTTTTTATTATTTTCCCGAGAAATAAAACCCCTCATCCCAAAAGAAGAAATCCAAAAAGGGAAGTTCATGAGAATAGCAAAGAGGGGCAGGTGGCAGCTGAAAAATAGTGCCACGTGGCCAAATAGAAGACCGATAAATTTAGTTGGAGGAGTTCAGAAAGCACGAGAGAACCGTTCTTGTATACAAAAATATCAACCCGGCTGTTGTGAGAACAAGTACTGTTAATAACAACAAAAATAATTTCACAAAAAAAAAAGGTGTAACAACAAAACTAATCAAAAGACGACGACTCTGAATCTCTGATTCGTAAAGTTAACAAGAACAACAGTCACACGGTTCCTTTGGTTGGCAATGTCCATTAATTGCTCGTATGGTCCATTTTTCATTTCATTTCCCGTGAACCTCAAGATCTGATTGATCTCCACTAAGTTAGAAAAGCAAGTGTATTTTAATTTCAATCCAACGAGACTCCCAAAAAAGTTGGAGACTACTTAAGTGATCTATTTGTTGAACTGTATCACCATCGTACCTCTGTGTACATAACCCGTGATGTTCACCGTCATATATGTTATAAAGGTCATTATTGTTCTCCTTATACCGAAGGTGATCACAGAATTATAAATATGCTCATGACAAGTTCTGTAACAAAATTCCAGCCATTTATTTAGCCACCCCACGATTTACCAGCAGATTACAGTAAGTTTCTGACCACTCTTATCAAACCTGTATTGTAAAAAAAAAAATCAGCATGTTGTGGTTAGATTTCTGCTATAAGTTGACTTCCGAGACTTGAGAGAGAACTTTCTCACCTTAAAGTGGTGTGTACTTTAATGGATTGCATGTGAGTGCAAGAATGACATCACCCTCTCTTTCTAACACGCCAATATAAAGTTCACACATGCATGTTGGAGAAGCTTGGGATTCTTGACGCATCTAGACTCCCCAGAAGAAGAAAATAATATTACTGTTGCCATTAAGTTTTGCAGGGTGTGAAGCAGAGGAAGAGGAAAAATGGTGGCAAAGTTAGTTAATGCAGGATTGGAAATGGCAATGGGCGAGAAAATGAAGAAGAAGATGAACAGAATTGGTGAGAAGGCGAAGAGGTTTCCAAGCATGGCCTGGAAAACTACGTGGAAAGTTGGACGTGAAGATCCCAGAAGAGTGGTCCATGCACTTAAAGTGGGTCTGTCTCTAACTCTCGTCTCTTTGCTCTATCTTCTTGAACCACTCTTCAGAGGGATTGGCCAGAACGCCATCTGGGCCGTCATGACCGTCGTTGTTGTGCTTGAATTCACTGCAGGTCACTTTCTGTTCTTTGTTTCTTCTGCAACTTCTCAAATTTCTTTTTTATTAGTTCTGCATGATCAAAATTTACGTAGACTTTATAATATGTCAGGTTTTCTACTGAATCCTAGCTTCTTCATTGATAAGACAAAAGTTGATGGGAATTAAGATTGGGTTTGCAGGGGCAACATTATGCAAGGGGCTGAACAGAGGGTTGGGGACACTGTTGGCTGGATTATTAGCATTTCTTTTAGAGTATATTGCAGAAGCCTCTGGTCGGATCTTTCAAGCTGTTTTCATTGGCGCTGCAGTTTTCTTTATAGGTAATATACATATACGTATACATACATACATACATACATACATATATATATATATATATCATGCTTAAAAGTTTAAGAGTTCTAATGGTGATGATCAGGAGGCAGTAAGAGATTCTCTGAAAACTGATAGCTTTCTGAGTTCAAATGTTCATGCTAACTAGTGACTCTCCTCTTTGTTTTGATTTATCAGATTTTGTTGGCCCGAATGGCAGGGACTACTTTCTCTAGAATTTGTTGAAATTGTATAAATTTTGTCTTTCTTTCTTAGAATATGCATAAATCTTTTCCGTGAATTACAAAAAGAAAATTACACCTGCCTCTGTTTGAATCTTTACCAATAGTAAATTACACCCGACTTTTATTTTATTTTTGAAATTTACACAAACTTCTTAGCCAGATTATAAAAGGTGATTTTGAAAATATTTTCATATAAGATAAGTCAAATTTAAATATAGGGTAGATGTGTATGATTTTAATTGAATTTAAATATCTTTTTTTTTTTATCAATTTTAAAGATAGAAATAGTTTTTATGTAATTTTAATAAATTTTTTAAAATATTATAATTTACTTATTATATTACCTTAATCAATTGGATTAATTGCATATCAAGTTCCAGAGTAAAGAAAATCAATGGTCAACTACCTATACTAGAAAAGTACAAGTTTAAAAAAAAAAAAACGAAAGAAAGAAGTACCTAATTTTTGTATACTACATCTATCCTGATTATAAGACACGATTTTGAAGGATTTGATGTCCCTATATAAAAAGCATTTTACAAAGTTTTAGAAGTAATTAAAATTTTTTTCTTGAAATGCTCACACCTCTTAAATTTTTAGAGATAAACTAATTTCTCAACATCTGTGAATTAAATAATTATAATTTAAAATGAGCAGTAACTATATAATTGTGAAAGAAGCTGTATTTGGTTTATGAATAATGCTTTTACTTACTACTTCCGGTCTTTAATATAAGATCTTATTTGACTTTTATTTTGATCTTAAACATAAGATTACAATCCACTGTGTCTCTCATATTTATACTTTTTTTTTCCAAGGTAGTCCTTCTAATAATAGTAATTCTAGCTAAAACTTTTGATTAGCAAGAATATTTTAGGAAAGATAATATATATTTATTAAATAACTAATTTAACTTATTTTTTAATCTCCTCAAATTAGTCAACTAGTTTTATATTTAAGATTAAAAAGTAATATTTATTTACATTTGTATATTATTAACATAACTTGCTATTTCGCATGCAACCCTGGAAACAGAATTATAGTTTATATTCATTTGAAATTAAATGGTTTTTAATTTCCATCAACCTTCTCATCAACAGGAGCTGCGGCAACATACATGAGGTTCATTCCTTCCATCAAGAAGAACTATGACTATGGCGTAGTCATATTCCTGTTGACCTTCAATTTGATCACCGTGTCAAGCTATCGTGTGGACAATGTCATCAAGATTGCCCATGATCGTTTCTACACCATCGCCATCGGTTGTGCCATTTGCCTTCTCATGAGTCTCCTCATCTTCCCCAACTGGTCCGGCGAAGACCTCCATAAGTCCACCGTCTTCAAGCTCCAGGGCCTCGCCGATTCCATTCAAGGTACCCTACCTACCTACCTACCTACCTTCTCCTTTCCTTTTTCTTCCATGTCCCAGATTCATCATATGAATTTATCCAAATCTTGCAGCTTGCGTTAATGAGTACTTCAAAGACGGTGTGATTCATGAAAATCATGAGGACATTAAATCTTCATCCGAGGATCCTATTTACAATGGTTATAAGGCTGTTTTGGATTCCAAATCCACTGATGAAACACTGGTAATTTTAACACAAATCCATCACTTGTTTAGAGAATAGAAACCCCATCTCGAGATCATTCTAAATCCTCGTTTCTGTTGAGTTGAGCAGGCATTGCATGCAAGTTGGGAGCCGAGGCATTCAAGGTACTGTCACAGATTTCCATGGCAGCAGTATGTGAAAGTAGGAGCCGTTCTTCGCCAATTTGGGTACACTGTGGTAGCCCTCCATGGCTGTCTCAGAACAGAAATTCAGGTATTGCATTTAAGTAATCACGCATGAACCAGAAAGTTAGTTTTTTTTAGTCTTGGAAAAATTCACTGCAAAGTTAGTTTTCATTGAAAAGTTTCGATTTCAATTTGTGTTTTTCAGACTCCACCATCTGTTCGAGCCATGTTCAAGGATCCCTGCATAAGGGTGGCGGCAGAGGTATCAAAAGTACTAATAGAACTTGCCAACAGCATCGGGAACCGCCGCCACTGCTCGCCGGAAATACTCTCCGATCATCTTCATGAAGCCTTACAAGACCTCAACACCGCCATAAAGTCCCAGCCTCGGCTCTTCCTAGGCTCCGACGACAGCAGGACCACCAACATGCTCGCCGCCGCCGCCGCAGCAGCAGCATCGCAGAAAAAGCCCGCGAAGAAGAACTCATCAGGAGTGACATTATCAAGTGTTAAAACCGATTCTTCTGCCTTGCTTGAATGGAAGAACAAGAGGGCTAGCGCTGAGCAATCCAAGGAAGCATCAGAGCGAAAGACTTTGAGGCCCCAGTTGAGTAAAATCGCCATTACTAGCCTCGAGTTCTCTGAGGCTCTTCCTTTCGCTGCTTTTGCTTCGTTGCTTGTGGAGACCGTCGCAAAATTGGATCTTGTGATAGAGGAAGTTGAAGAACTTGGGAGGTTGGCGGGCTTTAAAGAGTACAGACCCGATGATGAGATCGTCGTCACTTGTGAGCAACCCCGGCTTGACGTAACTCAGAACCACTTGCCATCTCATGGAGTGGACTAATTTGGAGAGAGACCTGAGGAAGTGTATTCTATTCATTGACATGAACAACGATGATGATGATGACGAGTTTCATATATATATATATATATATATATATATATGGTCAATCACTCTACTGTTTGAATAAGTCTAAAAACTATAAGATGATTTAACCAGATTTAGTTAATCTGTTAGTAATAGGAAATTGCATATCACAGTTGCCATCAAAGGCCAGCTCAATAAATTGCTTTCACAATTTTCAGAAAACAATATATTTCTCAGAGATACAGAGTAGGCTAGTCTTTCTATGGATGACTATCTTTTGAAGATCAAAATGAAGATTGTGACCCTTTTATCAATTCAGTATCATTAAGATTATTTGCTGCCTAGTTACAGATATTTACTGTTATTAGCTCAAGAATCAAGGTTTCAAAAGCATTCAGAGGCTGTAGATCAGATGAACTTGGCCACATTATTTGACCTTGCTATTACAGATTGGACCATAAATCCAAGTTCCTACAATCTCATCAACAGGTCAATCAGTTTGGGAGGTGCAAATCCAATGCGAGATGGATCTACTTCTGAAAGACAGAGCAAGCATATTGATACTTGGCCCGACATTTTTGATGTTTCCTTGCACATTAATTCAATTGACATTCATTGCAAACCCGTTTTCCTCAAAATGACTCTTCCCTTGTCCTGTACGTTTAGACTTCAAACACCAGAATGAACTTGCTGAGAATTTCTCACGTTACTATATCATAGGTTTCACCCAGTCTTTGACATGTGAAACAGGGAGGCATATAGAACTCTTACCTAAGGGAGGCTCAGTGAAGGATTATATATATGCCTTTTGATTTTTTAGCAATCATCTCAACGAATCCAGTTCCTGCTTCAACGCTCAAGGCTCCAATTATTTGTTCCGGCCAACAAAACAAGGTACCTATCATTTTCTTATCAAATAAATGTAAATTCAACTCAGTTACACTCTGCGGATTTGTCTTCCATTTTCTTGCTTAATAGATGAGGCCATCCCTCCTTTAACACTGTCAAAAGTGCATCATATGGCTATTAACATTCCGATTTCTTTTTTATTTTTTTTATTTTGATCAAGGGTTTTCTTTTTCGAGACTTAGAGTGCAAAGAGTTTTTGCCTTTTCTAACAAGTGCGAATATCAAGATTTGAACTTGTGTTTTTCTCCTTAAGAGGGTTAGGATGAGGTGAGACCACTTACCACTTCAACTAACAACTTGTTGGTAACATTTTGATTTCTAATTAGTAATAAAATTCAGTCTTCTTTTTGCAGACCTTCTTCTCTTAGTAAATCACATAATCTCCCATTTTCCAATATACTACTATTTATTCAAAACCTCTTCAGCTGATATATAGTGCTATTTCCGGGCCCTCGCCAATTAAATACAAACGTTATTCAAGGATCCATCCTAGAAAATTTGCATTCAAATAAGTTGAGTGTTTGTTTCTGGTTCTATGCCTGCCTTTGCTAGTCTTTTCAAGAACCTACCGCCTATATCAACTTAGTTTCCTCACAATCTCTTCCATCTGCACTTTCTCCAATAACTAATGAAATGTTCAAAGTGAAGATTTTTTGTTCCATTACTTAACTCTGCTTCTATTTCGAACTCATAAGGAGCGTGTCCTACCAATTTTTCATCTGGACAAGACTTTGATGCTTGGCTCTGTTACAAATGGTGCAACTCTATTACAAACTACTCCGGGTTCTGACTTTGATTATTTAATTCAGGGATCTGGAAACCCCTCCATTCAAACTGAATCACCTTTTCCAGCTTCTAAATCCCAACTTAGCATTAATCCATCTTCAACTACGGTGGTCAGGCTGAAGTTGGTTCCCTCACAATCTGGCTGCTAAAAATTTGGTTGGTTGTCCAATAAGCTCCATCTTCTCTTCTACATTCTTTGTTATCTTTGCACTTGAGATATTAAAAATAAGCGACAAAGGCTTGAAAGGTCAGAGATTAGAGAAGATGGTACTGAGGCCATGCTCTTGGATTAGCCTGGTGGAAGACGCTCTAGTGGGTTTTACCGTAGTTGTGCCCTGATATCACCTCTCCTAGGATGAGGTACTAAACTACATATATTTGAATAAAATTAAAGAATAATAAAAGTAAATATATTAATTTGGGAGAAAAAATTTAATGTGAATTTGGGGGTGAGTTTCAATACAAAGGGTGATCATTAACCGAGACAATAGTAATGTTAGACAATGCAATTTGACTTATAACCACAGATGACGATGCATTGAATGTACATTTCAACAAAGTCAACATTCTAATTGATTTCATTCCCAACAGTCAACATTCTGCGTCCACGCTTATGGCTTTTTAATTTCACCCTCAAAAGTCAACGTTTCTGCAGCAAAAAGTAATACTACCTCGGGTTCTTAACAACAAAAAAACTAATTGATTAATTTGAATAGATTAAGAAAATTAGTTAGATTAGTTATTTATAATAAATATATGTTGTCTTTTTTAAAATATTTTTACGAATCATGTGTATTAGCTAGAATTATTATTTGATGAAATTTTTAACATGTACAACTATTACAAAAGCTATCTTGAGGGAAAAAAAGATAAATATGTGAGATAAAGTAGATTAAAATTTTATATTTGAACCAAATTGAATGTTAAGCAAGCTCTTTTATTAAGTGAAAGAGACAATAATATGATCCCACAGCTCGTGTGCGCCCAAAGACTCATCCAACAAACTACATCCTGTATTCATCCATTGGCTTTGTCTTTTCTAATTAATCACATTATTTTAGCTTCATTCTAGGTGCATGCTATAACATCCTGAGTTTTATCGGGTTTTAATAGCCTCTTTTGGGTTGATTTTGAGGATAGATTAGTGATTTAACCTTGATCTTGGCGTTTGGGTTGGATTTGAGGTTTGTTAAAGGAATAGGTGAACGTACCCCTCTCAGGGTATGTTCGCTGCGGCACACCAGGAGTTTCAGAGGGGAGTGTCTTCTCGGGAAGGTTTCGCCGCGGCGAAGGTAGGGGTATGCCGCGACGAATGTTTTCTGGGCGAACGAGAGTTTCCTCTCGGGAAGCTTTCGCCGCGGCGAAGATTGGGGTTCGCCGCGGCGAAGTCAGGTTTTCAGGCGAGTAATCCCTCTCGGGATTAGTTCGTCGCGGCGAAAGGTCGCGAATCTATATATTCGCGGGAGCAGTTCAGCGTGCGAAAAATAAGAAAATCTGAGGTAGAGAGAGAGGCTCTGCTAGGGTTTCGGTATTTTGGCTTGGAGGGGGCATTTCTAAGGATCCATTACCTCAAGTAAGTGATTTTAACCTCTAATCTTCTTTCTTTCTTGGAATTTCTTGGAATTTCTGAGGATTTTTGGTGGAACCCTAGGATTTTCTAAGTTGTGATGGAATTGAGGTTTTTGACCGATTGTTTTGAGTTTAATTGATTTCATTGGATTAGTTTAAGTATTTAATCGGTGTAGTTTCCTTGGATTTAAAGAATCTTGAATTTTTGGAGCTAGGGTTTATGGAATTGGATGATTTGGGATTGAGGATGACAATGTAAAGATTGATTTTTGGGTTTTGTGAATTGGGTTATGTTAAGGAGGGTTAAATTGGATATTTAATCGGTTTAGATTTGTTGTTGGAACCTTAATTGCTCAAATGGGATGTTTGGGTGTAGAATTCCATAGTGGGTCCTTGAGGTTGTGAATCTTAATTGATGTTTGGAAAGGAATTAAGGTGTTAATGGATTGGTATGACTTTGGAGTGTTGCCTTGATAGATATACCCTTTGAGTTGGGTAGAGTCTTGATGGGAGATAAGAATTTTGTGTCCCCAAGTGTTGTGTTGACCACATTATTAGTTTGAAAGCTAATATATGATGGTTGTGTGTTTGTGTGCTTGTGTAGATCGGTTGTGAGTCTTGGTGGTGCACGGGGCCACATCGTTGGTTTGTTGTTCCTTGCTCAGACGAGAGGTAACCACTTTCCAATCCTTAGTACTTGCTTCTGTGGTTTTGTGAGTAGATTTATGTTTTGTGCTCTAAGTAGTAATTATGTTCAAACTGTATGTTGTGTATAAAAAGGAAAACCGTCTTGTGGGGTTTCGACTAATGATGAATGAATTTTGGAATTGTGAAAGATATGCCACTGAATGAGGTTAATTGTGAAATGATTATTACTCTTTGATTACGATTTGAGCATGATGCATTAATTGGGAATTGGTGAGAGTTTTGTCTATTACTACCACGTGGTAAGGCCTCCATTAATGCATGATGGTTGGCTTAGTACGTCCCCCATAGTGAGGGATAGGCCTTTTGGCTCCCTACGTCCCCCAGAGTGAGGGATAGGCCTTTTATGGCTCCTTACGTCCCCCATAGTGAGGGATAGGCCGGCTTCGGCTCCTAAAAATCCCCCAAAGTGAGGGATTTGGTTAACGGGATTTGCATCATTTCACTCGCACGATTTATTGTGGCTATCTTGTTATTATATTACTTGTGAACTGCCCCACTTGACACCTCACGGGCACCTATTTAGTAGTACCTAGTATTGGAAAGGTTGGTTACTGAGACTTTGTCTCACCCCGTGGTTTACAATGTTTTCAGGTGAAGGGTCCGGGCGTGGGCCATCGGGAAGAGACGCAGAGGCTTGAGCTTGGTTAGCTTTAGGCCTCTAGCATTTGTATATGTATGACTAGTATATATTGCCACGTTTAGGACTGCTTTTTGAAATATTTGATTACCCGGCCTTGTTGTAAACTGGAGAGAATGTATCTCCTTATTTTGGTTGGCCGGAGGCCATTGCTAGTGTTTTATGAACTCTGGATTATTTGGTTGGGAATCATTTAGATGGGCTGATGTGATGTTTGTTGTTACCCGGGCCGGAGGCTCGGAGGCCCAGTAGATGTAAATGAATTATTTCAGTTGCATGCAACGGTTTAAATGTGAATTCAAAATTATGCAAATTTCTTCCTACTATGGTAGTTCATTTAACATATTTTCCTTTTCTACCATAGTAGTGACTTTGTGATGAGTTCTAACGTTTTTAAAGTAAAGGGTTTTACACATGCAAATTACTAATAATATTAGTGTAAAACCCTTTGAAATCTCAAAGATCAAATTTAGAATTAATATAATTTTTAGTTCCTCAAATTTGTACAAATTTTAATTTTAATCTATCGAGTTTCAAACTATAAGTTTTGGTCATGAAAGGAACAAAATGCTTTATGTTTTCATTAAATTATAAGAATCAATATTTTAGATAGAAAAAAACTTAAGAGACCAAAATTTATGATTTTAAATTTAAGAGATCAAAATTAAAATAAGAACAAATTTGATGAACTAAAAATTGTATTAACCCGTGAATTTGAAATCAATACTTTCTTTATATGTATCGGAAGTTCGAAGGGAACACTACTTAATGCACCTGAAGATAACTTGTGTAACATACTATTTTTTTTTTAAAAAATTGTAATTTAAAAAATATATATATGAATAAATAAAATAATATCTTTTTTAAAAAAAAAAAAACCCACCCCCTTTTATCAACAGTGGAAACGTGGGTGGCAGTGTAAAGAAAGTTGAAAAAGGGGAGGAGTATTAAATGGAGGAAGAAAAAGAAAGGAAGAAATGGATGAAGAAAGAATTCCAGGGGAGTGTTAAATGAAGAAGGAAGAAAATGGAAGGAGGATGGTTGGAACATGAGGAAAAATAGAATAAAAAAGAAGGGGGAGACGGAAAAGAATAAGAGAGCGGGAGAAGAGAAAGAGAGAGCAGGAGGTAGAGAGGAAAATTAAGAGAAAGTGAAAGTACGTGCTGCCCAGAAAATAAGGTAGGATTTAAGGATCATTTAGATACACAAATATATTTTTTTATCAAATTTTCTTTTTGAGTATTTTCTATATATTTAGAGCTTCATATTATTAGTTTTATTATAATGTTTAAAGAATTTACAATTTGAGTATGGAGTAAATAGTGAGATTTAACAATATAAGACTGTAGAAATTTAAAGATACATTATTAAGAAATTTTAATCAGTTTATATTTATTTAATGATTGTTTTGAGAATTTTAAATTAAGATTTTAGTTGAAAAATTTGTTATTCAATGACATATAGAATGTTTTTACCGATTAAATTTAAGTTAAATAATTTATTTGAGTTATTTAGTATATTATTAAGATTTTAATCGGTTTGAGTATTAAATAGGTTAAAGATATGTATTTGAAATCAAATTTTTTGAAGGCTTCAAAAATTGTATGGTTTGAGAAAAATTTTAAATGAGACTATAATAAATAATTTAGATTTTAATATGAAATATTTAGATTTTTGGGTAATAAAAAAATATATTTACTTAAGTTATTAAATGTAAATAGTCTTATATGTAAATTATATTGTCAAAATAATATTATATCCATTATAAATACCAAATCTGGGAGAGTTAATATGTTTATGTAATTTTAGTTTAGAGGGTAGTCTTAGAATTTTAGAGTAGTTTTGAGTTTTTATTAATAAATATTTATGTGTAATTTTGTAGACTCTTGAGAATTTTAGAGTAATCTTTGTGTGAATATTTATAAGCTAAAGAATACCAGGTAATTTTGAAAATTCTTTCATGTACATGTGAATTGTGTATGATTATATCATGGATTTACTATTTTTTTATATCATATTATGATTTTTCAAATAAATATTTTGATACTTCACTTGATTTTGTTAAGATTTATTGCTATTAATTATAATTTCTATTTAAATATATTGATAGCTATGGAATTATTATGAGTTGCTATTAAATGGTATAGAAATTTTATTGCTATCTTATTTTTTATAACATATTTGAGGACGTATTTATGATGTAACATTATTTACATATGACATATGCATTGTTTGGGTAAGAATAGAAGCAGATTTGTATGGATATAAATTACCACGTGGTATGCCATCACTCGATACATAGTGGATGGCAGTTGCCAGGGCCCCTTCTTCCATGTTTTCCTTTGGCCGGCAATTTATTGGAGCTGTGAGACATGTGACACCTCCTTATTTTATTGCAAAGGAAGGGAGCCATAGTCTAAACTTGAGCTCTATATCTTTGGCCAGATATACCTCCAATATTGGTGAGCTTGGAATAATTCAATAAAATGGATTAGTTTCTATTGGACTATGTGTTAGCCTATGACTCCAGTTAGTGGTATAAGGGGGACAGTGATACAAGGGAGGTTGCATATTGCATTATTTTTGGATATATTAGAAAAATGATATTGGTGTATTATTGAATCAAAAATGAAATTGAATTGAATGTATAAATCCATGATTTTCATATATAAATATATATACATATAAACAAAT
Organism: Neltuma alba; assembly: GCF_004799145.2. Classification (NCBI taxonomy): domain Eukaryota; kingdom Viridiplantae; phylum Streptophyta; class Magnoliopsida; order Fabales; family Fabaceae; genus Neltuma; species Neltuma alba. Next base: position 56,117 of record NW_021637813.1, read on the forward strand.
TTTTGTTTATCATATATAGTTTACTTGTATATATTAGAATTTCAATAGTTACTGAGACGTTTGATCTCATCCCCTATAGTAACATTTTTTTTAGGTGAAGGATCTAGTAAGAATCAAGAAAAGGCACCGATAGAGTGAGCTATGACGATTTCTGTGCTCCTTAAACACATGCTATGTTATATTAAACACATGCTTCAGTAGTTACTTCGACCATTTATTTTGTTATGTTCGAAAATGCTTTGAAATTATGACTTGTTTGAAGTGTTGGATATACGTATGGATTTTTAAATGAAGTATTTTATCGTGTATGTAGATATAATTATGTGAGGTGTTACAATTTGAAGAGATATTCACTGTATGGTTCCAAAGGAATTTAATTATAAAAAAATGTCATAACGAGTGAATCATAATTTCCAGCGCAAGAAATGACAATAAGCTTCAGATCAGACCTCATAGTTATTTTTCATAATTTGAATCCACGCATGCCAGAAGATAGCCATTTTAGATGACCTAGAGTTTCATCAACTACGCGTGGAGTTGCATAGTGCAAATTAATGGAATCAGAATGTGACATTCCCATTATTAAATGCATGGAGGATCCATCTAAATCAAGCAAGCTGGAATGATCGTCCATAAGTTGACTTGCGTGAACTTGGCACTAATGACGAACCGAAAGGAGCATACAAACAGCGACGAGGACAAGTTTGTCCTGCTCCCCCGGCGTTTTACCCACTTTCCCATGACAAAATTTCCATAGCCTCTTCTATAATTGCAATCCCAACATGCAATTCTGTGTCTTTTTATTCTTTTTGGTTCATTCTATTGGACATTTCTAGAGATTAATTAGATGTGAGCCCCTGAATTGCTCAAAATCCAAAATAACGATACTGATCTCAATGGTCTTGCAGCCTTGTTAGTAGAATATCATGAGTTCAATCTCGCTTATAAGCTGTTAGTGATTGTTCCTCTAATTCAAACAAAATAATAACATCAATGCAAATTTAAGCATGCGATCTTTACAATTGAGCAACATTAGATGTTATGGCGTTTCTTAAATTGGTTGTTTTCTGATTTCAATACCAAGCTTTTGTGGAGAGTGTTCTTGTTTTAGGTAAACTTTTTCTTGAAAGAAAGACAATTATATTATTAACTAAATAAAACGATACATAAAAAAAGTTCCAGCAACTAACCTACCAAAATAAGCAATTGTGAAGCTCAAGCACAGATATCAAGAAACAAAAAACAACGAAAATAAAAGGCTTAGCAAACAAACTACAAGAAAAACACAAAAACAAATGTATCAAAACTAAGTTTCAAAGATGTGAAGGAGGGTTAACATAAGATATTTTATATCTTAATATAATTATAATGATTTTACACTTATTCATGGTGGCTTCGCAAACCAATCTCCATGAGTCTGCTTCACAGCGCGCCATTACAGAAAAAGGAAAAGAAGCTGGAATGATTAGTTTTTGAATTTTCATGTCAACAGTCTATGAATGCCAAATTGTCGTTTTTGCCTTCCCATCAATGTGAACGCAAATATCGGAGTTAGTGGCTTTGATCAGAAATTAAAGCTAAAAACGATTGTTATATATTCTTGGACCGCCCAAACCCAAAATATCAAAATAGTAACAAAGGAAAATTCAAGGGTTTGGTTTCTTTTGCCTTTCCATATTTTGAAAGAAAAAAGTGGCAATACATGCGTGCAATCTTTATCATTGATTTGACAAATTTAAAACTTATGCCACGAGCGGGAAAAGAAACATATCATTGTTAAAGTCGAAACAGAAAGCAACAACTTAGATACCCAAGATATATAGGCAATGATTGATGATGGTGATGATGATATAGGAACTTGCATTCACTTTAAAAACGAAGTTGTATTATTATTGATCATTTACATTAAAAAATACAGATAGAAGCCAAATTATGATTTTAAAAGTAATTTTACAATATATGAAATAAGTATGTGAGAGGAGTTTTGTATCAATTTGTACTCCTCCAGTCCTTAATATATGACACAATTCTTGAGTTGGTTTTGGTCCTAAATATAAGACCCATTTCTCATATTTATCAATTTTCTCTAAATTACCCTATAAGATACTCCTCAACCATAACCAAATAAATAGAGAGAGGGTATTAAAAGATGATTATGGTGTTTTAGGAAAAATGTGTCACTTTTCTTATAATTAACTAACTTACCTAACTTTCTTAATATAATCAAATTAGTTAAATAGGTCTTATATTAAGGACCCGGAGGAATATAAAAGAACTTTTAAAAAGTACTTTATATTAAACCAAACACCCCTAAGTGTAATGAACATTTCAAATTTTATAGCACGTTGTTGTGTGCTTGTGCCAGTCTTAATACTGCGATTTGTCAATGTCTACTGTTTAATTGACTATTAATGAAATTAAAAATTTTAGATGAATATTACAGGGAGAATGACAAAAAAAAACTGAAAATTATTAAATCTCAATTCAGGTTTGTTAACAACAATTTTTTTGGTATTGACAATATTAAATTTATAAATGATAAAAAAAATTTATTAATATTTCTTATTTAGCATTTATAATGTTTTAGCTTTTTTTTTGGGGGTCATTTTTCCAATATTAAACCCGAGACATACTGGCTCCTGAAATAGGAACTTTTTCCCTCTATTAGGATTCGATATTAAGATCTCATATACATAAAGATGATTATTACAGAACTGTGCTTTTTCACTAAACCCTGAACTTAAAAAGCATAGGTTAACGTTCTACCTAACGACCCCTGATCTTTTGCGAAATCCCACAAACTAATAATAATCATATGCGAGTAAAACGCATAAAGGTAAATAAAGCATACTAAATCAGCTGCTAATTAAAGCAAGCCTTTATTTTAGTTTCTGTTTTTTGTTTTTTAACTTTCACCCTTTTAGCTTTTGGTGAGACGCAAGCAAGATATTCCATCAATTACCCAAGATTTTGATTGAGCAAACAATGACTTGTTGGTCCCATTAATAGTGGTTTGGAGGGAGCTTTACTGCATTAACATCTTTTTCAACGAGAATTGAGGAGGAGGAATGAGTTCTGAAATGTTCCAAAACAAAAGTAAAATCACTAAGCACTTTTCTGAAATTACTTTTTTGGTGACGCAATCAGCAGTGAATTTTAAAAAAGAAAGTTAAAGTTGTTTTGTCTGACTCAGTAATGACGTGAAAGAAACCTGGCGACAATGGCAGCCCCAAGAAAGAACAACTTCCCGCACTAATACTTGACTTCCTTACACTAACTTGTCCATGTACGCATTTTTCCCATGCAAAACAAAATTATATTTGTTAGGAAATATTTAAATATTGATCCCATGGCAAGTGGGTGACTCATATGGGTATAAGCAGGGGAAATTTTCTATAAGATTAAAAAAAAAAAGGAATCTAATCACTAAAAAATCTAATAACAAGTGAACAGTATGAATTTACAATTATTTTTTATATTGAAAGTTTTCATTATGTGCTGCTTACTGTTTATAAGATTTTTTGGTGATTACATTACTTACTCAGGATCTTGTAGTATAATGGTTTATGAATAGTAAAAGCTTGACATTGTCACCTGACCTAGAAGCTCTTTATAGGCACCAAACTTTTGTTAACATCCTTGGTGTGAACTGGTTCATGTGGTGGGCCACTTAGTTTGGAATTTTGGGGTGCACAGTGCACACGAGGCAAGCAATCTCAAACTTTCGGTGTATCATGTATATGTTTTTTTGGACTGCTGATTCCCTTGCCAAATGATAACACTATATATATGATTAGGGCCTTTGATTTTACTCTTCATTCTCATTCTCTTCTTTTGTTAATTTCTAGAAACTATTTCAGTTTCTTGCTGAGCATAGCGTCCACCTTTAGGATTTCTGTCAAGTCTTTAGATTTGTTCTCATTCTTTTCTTTTAAGAGCCTTGCAGGGACTGAGTATTGAGGTAGCCTGACATTAGAGAGACCTTGAATTTCTGCAAGACCATGATTCTGACATGTAACGAGTCATACTTGACTCTGACAAAAAACACAAAAAGCTCGTATTTTTGGATCTTTCACATTTTTATTACATATTCTCCGGCTACTTAGCAGCACTTCATATTGCATTCCTTTTCTCTTTCTCTTTCTGAAGTTTTGGGTGAGTTTTCCTTTCTTTGCCTTTGTTTTTTTGTGGGTTTTCACTTTTTTAGTGAGATAAAAGTAAGAACCAGAGAAATCTTGAATGGGAAGTGCACCATTACCACCAGGTTTTCGTTTCCACCCCACAGACGAAGAGCTGGTCGGATATTATCTAAGAGAAAAGTAGAGGGGCTTGAAATAGAGCTTGAGGTTATCCCAGTCATTGATTTATACAAATTTGATCCATGGGAATTGCCAGGTATTCTTAAATTTCATATTTTCAACAATACTTGTATCTACATATGAGGCAATATAGTTTACTAGAATCAAACATATGATGCAGAGAAATCATTCCTACCAAAGAGAGATATGGAGTGGTTTTTCTTTTGTCCACGAGATCGAAAGTGGCCAAATGGATCGCGAACAAATAGAGCTACCAAAACGGGTACTGGAAAGCTACTGGAAAAGACAGAAACATAGTGTGTCAATCAACTCCATTCACTGTTACAGGATGTAGAAAGACCCTTGTTTTTTATCGCGGAAGAGCTCCACTTGGAGATCGAACCGAGTGGGTCATGTATGAATATCGACTCAACAATGACTCTGATCTCTCATCACCTTGTTTTCAGGTAAATTTATTACTTGTGTGTGTGTGTGTGTGTGTTATATGGCTTTAATTTGGCTGAAAATTGAGATTGAAGTTGGTTGTTTATGGCAATTTGTAGGGTGGTTTTGCATTGTGCAGAGTGATAAAGAAGAATGAGAAGGCCAGGAGTTCGCAAGAAGAACAAAAGGGTAAGGCTGCAGGAAGAAGTTGCAACAGTGGGAATGAAGAAGCTTCAATGAAGACTTCACACCATGTGGCTCCAACAATGGCAGAGCTTGAGCAAGCTTCTTCCTTGGAGTCCATAAACCCTTCACATTTTGATGTCTCTCCTGAATTAATTCTAGATTCTTCCATGGTACTAGGAATAAAGCAGGGAACTTCATATGCATTAGCTAAGTTTCAGACATATATGAGTTCTGACTTCACTTTGTTTACTCCTCCAACTCTGCAGGACTATTGCTCTGAAGTACAAGATTCCATGTCTGGATACTTTCCACAGTACGACTTATCATGTTCAATGAATCCATGGCAACCATTCCTACCAAGAGAAAATTCAACCTCTTCATCTCACTCAAATGTAAATGGAGAAATTGAATTTGCTGAAGATATCAATCAATTTGGCTGCTCATATAAACGAGCATGTGGCTCATGAGGCTTTGATCAGATCAATTCATTCAGATATCCAAAACCGTTCTGAAAAGTTGCTATCTTTGCAGCCAAGACAATTTCAATGCCTTTGAAGTTCCAACCTCTGGGGTCTAAGTTAGCTAAAGTTTCATGGTGTTTCCTTGGGAGGGGATCTCTCTCTGAGACAACGCCTTTTAAAGTACGTCTTGGAGTAAAAATTACGTGCATGTGCAATCCCTTCCTAAGGACTAGATGTATCACTCCTACTGTTATAGTGCCTGCTCTGGAAATAATCACTTTGTCGGCTTCACCAGAAGCCGGTTTACATTCAGCCATCTATGTATCAATATCAATAAAATAAGCTAAATGGAGAATTCTATATGTGCTTGCCCTTCTACTCTGCCTACTGCTTATGGATTCATCATTACTGCATCTTGGTGCTTAAATTTCTAAAGCTCAAAGTTGAAAGCAAATTAACATGTACATTATGCATTTGAATAAACTGGACTCCTGATTCTGCTTGAAATCAGTTTTCTCTTTGATAAAAAGAGCTGTTCAACCAAAAAAAAAAAGAAGGAAAAAAAAAAGAAGAGAGATAAGATGAAGTTTAATTTTCGAGTTGACAAGACATTACCCTGTGCAGTTGCTTTGATAAGCATCTAAAACTCATTATACCTACAAATTATTTAAGCCTAGCCTACATAAATTAGAAGCTTCAAGGAATTAGCACTTTGAACCGTACCATAATTGAGCAGAAAACGGTTTCAATGCAATCATCATGAAAGGCAAAATAGTAGCAGTATGACTATTTGTTACCCGTTATGCAGTTCTAGTACAAGCTAGCAATTTGGGGCTGCAAAAAAACTTCAACTTCTTCAAGGGTAGCCTTGGACTCGTCTCCAAAAAGAGACTCTTTGCCGTCTTCCCTCTTAGCATAAGACAATTCCAATCTAGACTTGGCTTGCCTTAAGTTACCAATGCCAGAGTTTGTATCGGGTCCTGCAAAACCACCCATAACTGGGGCTAGGGGGCCCAATGAGAAGCCCATCCGCCCCAAATTGTGGGCCCCCACGAGCATAATCGAAAAGAGCCGCACCACTGCCACCAACCTTGGGCAAAACAATGGGTTGGGTTTGAGCACCAGTTTCAGGCCAATAGAACAAGAAAGCATCAAAAGTATCGTAGTAATCGTCAGTGCTTCTGTAGCCTTCAGGGTTAAAAGCCTCAAACTTGAAAGAATTGTCTGCGTAGCCGATGATCACACATGGCCCCTTGAAGTCGCAGCATTCGTGAAATTTCGTCGTCGCTAAACCCATCGATTGTGGCCCTATAGCAGCATTTGAGTTCCTTACCTGATAAAATTCACAGAATTTTGAAGGTCAGGACCTGCAAGTATGAAACTTGCAAAGAGAGAGAAGAACAAATAGAGAGAGAGAGAGAGGACCCTTCAAGAAAGTTTTATTGAGAAGTGAGGGTGGGAAGGTGAGATCCATAT
>NW_021637814.1:0-50671 GCF_004799145.2 Neltuma alba
ATTTAAAAAATATATATATGAATAAATAAAATAATATCTTTTTAAAAAAAAAAAAAACCCACCCCCTTTTATCAACAGTGGAAACGTGGGTGGCAGTGTAAAGAAAGTTGAAAAAGGGGAGGAGTATTAATGGAGGAAGAAAAAGAAAGGAAGAAATGGAAATGGAGAAGAAAGAATTTAGGGAGTGTTAAATGAAGAAGGAGAAAATGGAAGGAGGATGGTTGGAACATGAGGAAAAAATAGAATAAAAAAGAAGGGGGAGACGGAAAAGAAGAAGAGAGCGGGAGAAGAGAAAGAGAGAGCAGGAGGTAGAGAGGAAAATTAAGAGAAAGTGAAAGAACGTGCTGTCCAGAAAATAAAATAGGATTTAAGAATCATTTAGATACACAATATATTTTTTAATCAAATTTTCTTTTTGAATATTTTCCATATATTTAGAGCTTCATATTATTAGTTTTATTATAATGTTTAAAGAATTTATAATTTGAGTATGGAGTAAATAGTGAGTTTTAACAATATAAGACTGTAGAAATATAAAGATACATTATTAAGAAATTTTAATCAGTTTATATTTATTTAATGATTGTTTTGAGAATTTTAAATTAAGATTTTAGTTGAAAATTTTGTTATTCAATGATATATAGAATGTTTTTTACCGATTAAATTTAAGTTAAATAATTTATTTGAGTTATTTAGTATATTATTAAGATTTTAATCGGTTGAGTATTAATTAAAAAGGTTAAAGATATGTATTTGATGAAATTCACATTTTGAAGGCTTCAAAAGTTGTATGGTTTGAGAAAAATTTTAAATGAGACTATAATAAATAATTTAGATTTTAATATGAAATATTTATATTTTTGGGTAATAAAAAATATATTTACTTAAGTTATTAAATGTAAATAGTCTTATTTGTAAATTATATTGTCAAAATAATTATATCCATTATAAATACCAAATCTGGGAGAAGTTAATATTTTATGTAATTTTAGTTTAGAGAGTAGTCTTAGAATTTTAGAGTAGTTTTGAGTTTTTATTTAATAAAATATTTATGTGTAATTTTGTAGACTCTTGAGAATTTTAGAGTAATCTTTGTGTGAATATTTATAAGCTAAAGAATACCAGGTAACTCTGAAAATTCTTTCATGTACATGTGAATTGCGTATGATTATATCATGGATTTACTATTTTTTTATATCATATTATGATTTTTCAAATAAATATTTTGATACTTCACTTGATTTGTTGTTAAGATTTATTGCTATTAATTATAATTTCTATTTAAATATATTGATAGCTATGGAATTATTATGAGTTGCTATTAAATGGTATAGAAATTTTATTGCTATCTTATTTTTTATAACATATTTGAGGACGTGTTATGATGTAACATTATTTACATATGACATATGCATTGTTTGGTAAGAATAGAAGCAGATTTGTATGGATATAAATTACCACGTGGTATGCCATCACTCGATACACAGTGGATGGCAGTTGCCAAAGCCCCTTCTTCCATGTTTTCCTTTGGCCGGAATTTATTGGAGCTGTGAGACATGTGACACCTCCTTATTTTATTGCAAAGGAAGGGAGCCATAGTCTAAACTTGAGCTCTATATCTTTGGCCGGATATACCTCCAATATTGGTGAGCTTGGAATAATTCAATAAAATGGATTAGTTTCTATTGGACTATGTGTTAGCCTATGACTCCAGTTAGTGGTATAAGGGGGACAGTGATACAAGGGAGGTTGCATATTGCATTATTTTTGGATATATTAGAAAAATGATATTGGTGTATTATTGAATCAAAAATGAAATTGAGTTGAATGTATAAATCCATGATTTTCATATATAAATATATATACATATAAACAATTTTGTTTTATCATATATAGTTACTTGTATATATTAGAATTTCAATAGTTACTGAGACGTTTGATCTCATCCCCTATAGTAACATTTTTTTTAGGTGAAGGATCTAGTAGAATCAAGAAAAAGGCATCGATAGAGTGAGCTATGACGATTTCTGTGCTCCTTAACACATGCTATGTTATATTAAACACATGCTTCAGTAGTTACTTCGACCATTTATTTTGTTATGTTCGAAAATGCTTTGAAATTATGACTTGTTTGAAGTGTTGGATATACGTATGGATTTTTAAATGAAGTATTTTATCGTGTAGTATGTAGATTAATTATGTGAGGTGTTACAATTTGAAGAGATATTCACTGTATGGTTCCAAAGGAATTTAATTATCAAAAAATGTCATAACGAGTGAATCATAATTTCCAGCGCAAGAAATGACAATAAGATTCAGATCAGACCTCAGTTATTTTTCATAATTTGAATCCACGCATGCCAGAAGATAGCCATTTTAGATGACCTAGAGTTTCATCAACTACGCGTGGAGTTGCATAGTGCAAATTAATGGAATCAGAATGTGACATTCCCATTACTAAATGCATGGAGGATCCATCTAAATCAAGCAAGCTGGAATGATCGTCCATAAGTTGACTTGCGTGAACTTGGCACTAATGAGGAACCGAAAGGAGCATACAAACAGCGACGAGGACAAGTTTGTCCTGCTCCCCGGCGTTTTACCCACTTTCCCATGACAAAATTTCCATAGCCTCTTCTATAATTGCAATCCCAACATGCACTTCTTTGTCTTTTTATTCTTTTTGGTTCATTCTATTGGACATTTCTGGAGATTAATTAGATGTGAGCCCCTGAATTGCACAAAATCCAAAATAAGGATACTGATCCCAATGGTCTTGCAGCCTTGTTAGTAGAATATCATGAGTTCAATCTCGCTTATAAGCTGTTAGTGATTGTTCCTCTAATTCAAACAAAATAATAACATCAATGCAAACTTAAGCATGCGATCTTTACATTGAGCAACATTAGATGTTATGGCGTTTCTTAAATTGGTTGTTTTCTGATTTCAATACCAAGCTTTTGTGGAGAGTGTTCTTGTTTTAGGTAAACTTTTTCTTGAAAGAAAGACAATTATATTATTAACTAAATAAAACGATACATAAAAAAAGTTCCAACAACTAACCTACCAAAATAAGCAATTGTGAAGCTCAAGCACAGATATCAAGAAACAAAAAACAACGAAAATAAAAGGCTTAGCAAACAAACTACAAGAAAAACACAAAAACAAATGTATCAAAACTAAGTTTCAAAGATGTGAAGGAGGGTTAACATAAGATATTTTATATCTTAATATAATTATAATGATTTTACACTTGTTCATGGTGGCTTCACAAACCAATCTCCATGAGTCTGCTTCACAGCGCGCCATTACAGAAAAAGGAAAAGAAGCAGGAATGATTAGTTTTTGAATTTTCATGTCAACAGTCTATGAATGCCAAATTGTCGTTTTTGCCTTCCCATCAATGTGAACGCAAATATCGGAGTTAGTGGCTTTGATCAGAAATTAAAGCTAAAAACGATTGTTATATATTCTTGGACCGCCCAAACCCAAAATATCAAAATAGTAACAAAGGAAAATTCAAGGGTTTGGTTTCTTTTGCCTTTCCATATTTTGAAAGAAAAAAGTGGCAATACATGCGTGCAATCTTTATCATTGATTTGACAAATTTAAAACTTATGCCACGAGCGGGAAAAGAAACATATCATTGTTAAAGTCGAAACAGAAAGCAACAACTTAGATACCCAAGATATATAGGCAATGATTGATGATGGTGATGATGATATAGGAACTTGCATTCACTTTAAAAACGAAGTTGTATTATTATTGATCATTACATTAAAAAATACAGATAGAAGCCAAATTATGATTTTAAAAGTAATTTTACAATATATGAAATAAGTATGTGAGAGAGTTTGTATCAATTGTACTCCTCAGTCCTTAATATATGACAAATTCTTGATTTTGTCCTAATATAAGACCCATTTCTCATATTTATCAATTTTCTCTAAATTACCCTAAGATACTCTCTCAACATAACCAAATAGAAGAGAGAGAGGGTATTAAGAAAGATGATGGTGTTTTAGGAAAAATGTGTCACTTTTCTTATAATTAACTAACTTACCTAACTTTCTTAATATAATCAAATTAGTTAAATAGGTCTTATATTAAGGACCGGAGGAATATAAAAGAACTTTTAAAAAGTACTTTTATTATAAACCAAACAACCCCTAAGTGTAATGAACATTTCAAATTTTATAGCACGTTGTTGTGTGCTTGTGCCAGTCTTAATACTGCGATTTGTCAATGTCTACTGTTTAATTGACTATTAATGAAATTTAAAAAATTTTAGATGAATATTACAGGGAGAATGACAAAAAAAAACTGAAAATTATTAAATCTCAATTCAGGTTTGTTAACAACAATTTTTTTGGTATTGACAATATTAAATTTATAAATGATAAAAAAAATTTATTAATATTTCTTATTTAGCATTTATAATGTTTTAGCTTTTTTTTTGGGGGTCATTTTTCCAATATTAAAACCCGAGACCATACTGGCTCCTGAAATAGGAACTTTTTCCCTCTATTAGGATTCGATATTAAGATCTCATATACATAAAGATGATTATTACAGAACTGTGCTTTTTCACTAAACCCTGAACTTAAAAAGCATAGGTTAACGTTCTACCTAACGACCCCTGATCTTTTGCGAAATCCCACAAACTAATAATAATCATATGCGAGTAAAACGCATAAAGGTAAATAAAGCATACTAAATCAGCTGCTAATTAAAGCAAGCCTTTATTTTAGTTTCTGTTTTTTGTTTTTTAACTTTCACCCTTTTAGCTTTTGGTGAGACGCAAGCAAGATATTCCATCAATTACCCAAGATTTTGATTGAGCAAACAATGACTTGTTGGTCCCATTAATAGTGGTTTGGAGGGAGCTTTACTGCATTAACATCTTTTTAACGAGAATTGAGGAGGGAGGAATGAGTTCTGAAATGTTCCAAAACAAAAGTAAAATCACTAAGCACTTTTCTGAAATTACTTTTTTGGTGACGCAATCAGCAGTGAATTTTTAAAAAAGAAAGTTAAAGTTGTTTTGTCTGACTCAGTAATGACGTGAAAGAAACCTGGCGACAATGGCAGCCCCAAGAAAGAACAAATTCCCGCACTAATACTTGACTTCCTTACACTAACTTGTCCATGTACGCATTTTTCCCATGCAAAACAAAATTATATTTGTTAGGAAATATTTAAATATTGATCCCATGGCAAGTAGGTGACTCATATGGGTATAAGCAGGGGAAATTTTCTATAAGATTAAAAAAAAAAGGAATCTAATCACTAAAAAATCTAATAACAAGTGAACAGTATGAATTTACAATTATTTTTTATATTGAAAGTTTTCATTATGTGCTGCTTACTGTTTATAAGATTTTTTGGTGATTACATTACTTACTCAGGATCTTGTAGTATAATGGTTTATGAATAGTAAAAGCTTGACATTGTCACCTGACCTAGAAGCTCTTTATAGGCACCAAACTTTTGTTAACATCCTTGGTGTGAACTGGTTCATGTGGTGGGCCACTTAGTTTGGAATTTTGGGGTGCACAGTGCACACGAGGCAAGCAATCTCAAACTTTCGGTGTATCATGTATATGGTTTTTTGGACTGCTGATTCCCTTGCCAAATGATAACACTATATATATGATTAGGGCCTTTGATTTTACTCTTCATTCTCATTCTCTTCTTTTGTTAATTTCTAGAAACTATTTCAGTTTCTTGCTGAGCATAGCGTCCACCTTTAGGATTTCTGTCAAGTCTTTAGATTTGTTCTCATTCTTTTCTTTTAAGAGCCTTGCAGGGACTGAGTATTGAGGTAGCCTGACATCAGAGAGACCTTGAATTTCTGCAAGACCATGATTCTGACATGCAACGAGTCATACTTGACTCTTGACAAAAAACACAAAAAGCTTGTATTTTTGGATCTTTCACATTTTTATTACATATTCTCCGGCTACTTAGCAGCACTTCATATTGCATTCCTTTTCTCTTTCTCTTTCTGAAGTTTTGGGTGAGTTTTCCTTTCTTTGCCTTTGTTTTTTTGTGGGTTTTCACTTTTTTTTAGTGAGATAAAAGTAAGAACCAGAGAAATCTTGAATGGGAAGTGCACCATTACCACCAGGTTTTCGTTTCCACCCCACAGACGAAGAGCTGGTCGGATATTATCTAAAGAGAAAAGTAGAGGGGCTTGAAATAGAGCTTGAGGTTATCCCAGTCATTGATTTATACAAATTTGATCCATGGGAATTGCCAGGTATTCTTAAATTTCATATTTTCAACAATACTTGGATCTACATATGAGGCAATATAGCTTACTAGAATCAAACATATGATGCAGAGAAATCATTCCTACCAAAGAGAGATATGGAGTGGTTTTTCTTTTGTCCACGAGATCGAAAGTGGCCAAATGGATCGCGAACAAATAGAGCTACCAAAACTGGGTACTGGAAAGCTACTGGAAAAGACAGAAACATAGTGTGTCAATCAACTCCATTCACTGTTACAGGATGCAGAAAGACCCTTGTTTTTTATCGCGGAAGAGCTCCACTTGGAGATCGAACCGAGTGGGTCATGTATGAATATCGACTCAACAATGACTCTGATCTCTCATCACCTTGTTTTCAGGTAAATTTATTACTTGTGTGTGTGTGTGTGTGTGTTATATGGCTTTAATTTGGCTGAAAATTGAGATTGAAGTTGGTTGTTTTATGGAAATTTGTAGGGTGGTTTTGCATTGTGCAGAGTGATAAAGAAGAATGAGAAGGCCAGGAGTTCGCAAGAAGAACAAAAGGGTAAGGCTGCAGGAAGAAGTTGCAACAGTGGTAATGAAGAAGCTTCAATGAAGACTTCACACCATGTGGCTCCAACAATGGCAGAGCTTGAGCAAGCTTCTTCCTTGGAGTCCATAAACCCTTCACATTTTGATGTCTCTCCTGAATTAATTCTAGATTCTTCTATGGTACTAGGAATAAAGCAGGGAACTTCATATGCATTAGCTAAGTTTCAGACATATATGAGTTCTGACTTCACTTGTTTACTCCTCCAACTCTGCAGGACTATTGCTCTGAAGTACAAGATTCCATGTCTGGATACTTTCCACAGTACGACTTATCATGTTCAATGAATCCATGGCAACCATTCCTACCAAGAGAAAATTCAACCTCTTCATCTCACTCAAATGTAAATGGAGAAATTGAATTTGCTGAAGATATCAATCAATTTGGCTGCTCATATATAAACGAGCATGTGGCTCATGAGGGCTTTGATCAGATCAATTCATTCAGATATCCAAAACCGTTCTGAAAAGTTGCTATCTTTGCAGCCAAGACAATTTCAATGCCTTTGAAGTTCCAACCTCTGGGGGTCTAAGTTAGCTAAAGTTTCATGGTGTTTCCTTGGGAGGGGATCTCTCTCTGAGACAACGCCTTTTAAAGTACGTCTTGGAGTAAAAATTACGTGCATGTGCAATCCCTTCCTAAGGACTAGATGTATCACTCCTACTGTTATAGTGCCTGCTCTGGAAATAATCACTTTTGTCGGCTTCACCAGAAGCCGGTTTACATTCAGCCATCTATGTATCAATATCAATAAAATAAGCTAAATGGAGAATTCTATATGTGCTTGCCCTTCTACTCTGCCTACTGCTTATGGATTCATCATTACTGCATCTTGGTGCTTAAATTTCTAAAGCTCAAAGTTGAAAGCAAATTAACATGTACATTATGCATTTGAATAAACTGGACTCCTGATTCTGCTTGAAATCAGTTTTCTCTTTGATAAAAAGAGCTGTTCAACCAAAAAAAAAGAAGGAAAAAAAAAAGAAGAGAAGATAAGATGAAGTTTAATTTTCGAGTTGACAAGACATTACCCTGTGCAGTTGCTTTGATAAGCATCTAAAACTCATTATACCTACAAATTATTTAAGCCTAGCCTACATAAATTAGAAGCTTCAAGGAATTAGCACTTTGAACCGTACCATAATTGAGCAGAAAACGGTTTCAATGCAATCATCATGAAAGGCAAAATAGTAGCAGTATGACTATTTGTTACCCGTTATGCAGTTCTAGTACAAGCTAGCAATTTTGGGGCTGCAAAAAACTTCAACTTCTTCAAGGGTAGCCTTGGACTCGTCTCCAAAAAGAGACTCTTTGCCGTCTTCCCTCTTAGCATAAGACAATTCCAATCTAGACTTGGCTTGCCTTAAGTTACCAATGCCAGAGTTTGTATCGGGTCCTGCAAAACCACCCATAACTGGGGCTAGGGGGCCCAATGAGAAGCCCATCCGCCCCAAATTGTGGGCCCCCACGAGCATAATCGAAAAGAGCCGCACCACTGCCACCAACCTTGGGCAAAACAATGGGTTGGGTTTGAGCACCAGTTTCAGGCCAATAGAACAAGAAAGCATCAAAAGTATCGTAGTAATCGTCAGTGCTTCTGTAGCCTTCAGGGTTAAAAGCCTCAAACTTGAAAGAATTGTCTGCGTAGCCGATGATCACACATGGCCCCTTGAAGTCGCAGCATTCGTGAAATTTCGTCGCGCTAAACCCATCGATTGTGGCCCTATAGCAGCATTTGAGTTCCTTACCTGATAAAATTCACAGAATTTTGAAGGTCAGGACCTGCAAGTATGAAACTTGCAAAGAGAGAGAAGAACAAATAGAGAGAGAGAGAGAGGACCCTTCAAGAAAGTTTTATTGAGAAGTGAGGGTGGGAAGGTGAGATCCATATCATGATACTTAGTCTGTGGTTTGTCGTCAGCTTTGTTCTTGCCAATTTTCCAACCGAATAAGCTATAAGGGGTGCTTCTCTTCCAGCCCTGTAATAATACAGGGTTTGAGATACAAGAAGCCATTTGCACACATAACCACCAACGCTTACTTCCTGGAACGTCTTCTTATCCTTATTTTCACCCACAAAAAAATCTTTTTGAATGAAAGTATGAATCAGTTGGGAGCTGATCTAGAGGTTAGCAGTTCGAACCTGGATGAGACTTTTTTCTGTTTCTTTTTTTTTTTCCATTTAAGGTATTAAAGATTTTCTCAAAGATTCTTTTCCTCCCTTTTTTTGACCTTCAAAGAAAAATTTAAGATTGAAGTCCAGGTAATAAAAAAGGAGAGAGAATAAAGGTAACACAAAAAATGGTTTTTTTTACCGAAATACGATAAATAGTAAAACTTTTTACCAAAATACTGTATTTTTAAAACTATTTACCAATATGCCATACTTAAAATCGTTCTTGGCAAGAATGATTTTCAAATTACACACAAGTCGTTCTTGGCGTGAACGATTTCACTTTTTCCTATTCACCCCATGCGTCTGAATTACTGCCAATTATGCGTGCAAAACCATGCATCTGAATTTCTGCCAATTATACATGCAAAACCAACCAATTATGCGTTTGAATTTCTGCCAATTATGCGTGCAAGACCAACCAATTATGCATGTTCTATAAACATCTTTGACATAGCATGTGAGAATCCCATGAGGCTACAGCTATGGCTTTATATATATATTATATGTGAATTCCTTTTCTTCACGCGTTACGCTTCATTGCTCTTCACTTCTTCTTCTTCTTCTTCGCCGAGTTCTCTTTTCTTCTTCTTCTCACTTGTTGTTTCATTTTCATTATCCTTCTGTACTATTATTTTTTCACTCTTATTTCTAAACAAGACAAGCTCTTTTACTGTTGCTGTAGGTATATTGTTTCTCTTCTATTTTTTCTTTTAAAAAATTTACAGTTGTGATATACAATTTGATTTTTCATCCATACTATCCTTGATGAGTTAATATTTCATTGTTCTAATTTTTAGGAAGTGAGTGGTGGGTTCAACAATCTGGAATATTTGTACTCTTTCTAAGCTAGGTGTCTCTTATTTTAACGGTAAAACTATCATCTGTTATATTGTTTTAAGATGTTAATATTTTGATATAAGCTTCATTTTTTCTTGGTATATGATTATTATTTTTTCTTATGAAAGTATACTTCTCAAGAAGTTTAAATTTGGTAATATAAAATTGAAAAATAATTATATATACGCCCTAAACATCAAATATGTGGTATATATTAAGTTGGTAAATTAATAAAAAAAAAAAGTCTTCTACCTACTTCTAATGAACTATTGCTTTCATATATTTTTTAGGTAAAAATAAAGTGTAAGTAAAATTGAAATGAATGAAGAGCACTCATAATTTCCTTTTTTCATTTTGCCTTTTCCATGCTATTTGTTATGTTGTATTTTTTAATTGATGATGACATGTCATGATATGAGTGTTTTGAATCAAGAATAAAATACTCTGACTATTTTTCTAGTTTGCATCAATGACATAGAACTTTCCTCTATTTTAAAAGCATACATTTAATCTAATTAGTTAACACTGTTAATAGGAGTATTCTAAAAAGATTCTAAAAATATTATTTTTAACTGACATTTATATTAAAATAAAATTTATTTACTATTTTACTTCTGATTCTAATAAAGTCTTAAATTATATTTTTATAGTTACATTAATTTTAATCAGTTAAGGCAAACATAAAAGATTTGATTAAAATTTTAACTAATTTTTATAATAAATATATATATTTAACTAAGTAAGTTTATAAATCTTTGTAATAAAGAAGTGTTTAAAAGTTTTGAATTATTATTAAAAAAAAAAAAAGTTTTGAATTATAAATTGAAATAACTTATAAAATCGTTTAAACTTATATCATTTAAATTCTATGATAAATAAAAACTAGGAATTTGAAATATATTTTTACAATTTAAAAGAAATCAAAGTAAATAATTTTTAATGAATGTGATAAACTAGAGAAAAAATCTTTATTTTTTAACCCTTCATTTCAACCCAATGGTCTAAAAGATTTTAGTCCAATTAAATGTTTAATTTCGTGCAATAAATTAATATTTATTAAATTAAATTTTACAAAAATAATGAAATAATAAATAGGTATTATAAGGTATAAATAATATATATGTGTAAAATAAAAAAAATCTTCATGATATGTTATTATTAAAATAATATTACAAGAAAGAATTTTAATATTAAAAAAATATATGTTTAATATTTTATATAGTGCAATAATATTATTAATTAATACTTGATGTAAATAAAATTATAGAAATAGAAAAAGAAACAAAAGGAAAAAAATCTCTATTTCTTAAACTTATTTATTTATTTTAATTGCAAATAAATAATTTACAAAAAATGATTAAAAAGTTCTGAAAATTACTAAATTTGTAATCAAGTTTGTTTACTATACTTTAACAGATTTTGACAATAATAGCAATAACACATATTTTATAGTAGTTTCTAATTTGGAATTATGCAATTTTCATGATTAGGAAGTAGAATAGATCATAGAAAGGAGTTCGTGTGTGTATTCGCAAATGGACGAATTTTTAATGACCCAGCTGGTATAACATTTGAATCTGATAATGTGAAAATTATCAAAGTTGATGAAAACATTACCTTGGGCAAATTGAAGTAAGTTATTGGATGAAAGTTACGACTTCCTCCCTATCAAAACATGACAAATTTAGTATATAGGTATCCTACATGCATAAATCCACCACAATACCAAGCATGCAATTTAAAAAATGATACAGATATAAAACAAATGTGGGAAGTGACTAGAAGATTTTTAACTCAATTAACATATGCAGAGTTGTATGCTAACATATGTGATTTACCAAATAATGGCCATGTTGAGTCATAACCCATAGGTGATTATGTCAAAAATACGCCCCCATCAAGTAGCAATAGGGTGAACATAATGGAACAAGAATCTATGTTTAGTGATCACATGGAAAGTTTCCAACCATTTGAACTCCCCATAGATGGTGGGAACATTATATCATCATGTTCTCTTCCTCATGTAGAAGATATCGTGGATGAATCAGAGGATGAGGAAGAATATGATTCTTATTTAAATGCTGGTAATGGGGATTATAATGGTGACAATGACAATGAATATGACAAGATGAATGAGCAAAATCAGATTGCAAATGCTTACTTGTCACAAATTCATGTTGAGTCTGTTACAACTCCTGAATTTGGTGAATTAGAAGATATTATGCATGTTAGTGATAATGAAGAGTTAAATGTTGGGAAAATATTTAGCAATGTCCAAGTTTTAAGACATGCAGTCAAGCTATATTCTGTTCGTGTTCATCATACATTTAAGGTCTATTATTCTTGTAAAAAGTATGAAGAATATCGTTGTGTTAAGTATGGAGATAATTGCAATTGGAGAGTGAGGGCTTGCAAAAAGGAAAGCAAGAACTATTAGCAAATTACAAAATATGGGGGGCCTCACGTATGCTTGAGCACGTCATTAATTCAAGACCATCCAAAGTTGGACACAAATGTTATATCATCCTGCATTGTGGCAATGGTAACTGACAAACCAGATGTGAAAGTGTCACAAATTATTGAGAGGATGCAATCAATGTTTGGTTATATTGTGTCATATAGGAAAGCATGGAAGGCAAAACAATTAGCAATTGTGATTGCCTTTGGAAATTGGGAGACCTCATATTCCTTGCTCCCAAGATGGTTAGCTGCAGTTCAACACTTCATGCCTGGGTCATGCATATATTTTTCAAACAAACAATGTTCTCAAGTCAATACAAATGATCAATCGATTGAAATGTTTCATCATGTTTTTTGGACATTCAAGCTATGCATAGATGTATTTTCGTATTTAAAGCCCATTATACAAGTTGATGGAACATTCTTATATGGAAAATATAAGGGCACATTGCTTATGGCAATATCACAAGATGGCGATCGAAATGTTGTGCCACTTGCATTTGCTATAGTTGAAGGGGAAACAAGATCTGCTTGGGCATGGTTCTTACACCTTGTACGCCAATGTGTTGTAAAAGATAGAACAGAAATTTGCTTAATTTCAAATAGACATCGTTCAATTTTGGCTGCTGTTGCTCAACCCCAAGTTGGATGGCAACCACCACATGGACATCATGTTTTTGTCTACGACACGTGGCTTCAAATCTTCACAAAGCACATGGAACAAATTGGTTAAAAGAGAAGTTTATAAATATCGGTGAGATTCCTTGTGCTTTTTATGATCTTATAACTATATGATTTTATAATCATTCTAACAAGTGCTAATAATAATATGTAGGGTATGCTTATGAACGTCATGTTGTTGACAGAGAATTAGCAGAAATAGCATTGCACCATACTCCTGCAGCTAGATGGATCGGAGCCATCCCAAAAGAGAAATGGTCACGTGCATATGACCTTGAAGGTCTTCGTTTTGGACACATGACAACCAATCTTGCAGAGTGCATGAATAATGTATTTAAAGGTGTTCGAAGTCTACCAATAACAGGTTTAGTTAAGGCAACCATGTATAGAGTCAATAATTATTTTGTCAAACGTGCCCAACAAGTTCATGCTCAAATTATGGTTGGTAAGGTATTTTCCGAGACAATGACAAAGAAGTTAGATATAGCAACACAAAGTGCATCTGCTTGTGTAGTTCGAGATTTTAACAGAATAGCAACATCATTTGAGGTTATGGAGCCATATAATGTTCGATGTCGTCAATTTCGTTGGTGTTGCAAGGTGAATTTGATTGACAGAAAATGTGATTGTGGAAAGTTTCCATGTATGCATGCCATTGCTGCTTGTGCACGAGTAGGCATAGACCATTTACAATATGTGGATCCTGTTTTTTGGTTGGAAACCATGCAAATGGTTTATAATAATGAGTTCCAACTAGTGAGAGATGAGATGTACTGGCTGCAGATTGATTGTCCTCTTCTAATACCTAACCCATCAATGATTAGAGATAAAGGACGTCCTCGCTCAAGTCGCATACGAAATGAGATGGATTGGACCACACCCAATGAACCTAACAAGTGTGGATTATGTCGACAAGTTGGTCATAACCGTTCTACTTGTCCACAAAGTGTAGCATCTCGACAATAAATTATGTATTTCACTTTTTGTAATAAAAACATTATGTTTTATGAAGATTATATTATAATTAGTTTGATTTCTTTTATATTATTTGGAATTTGTCTTTTACCTTATGCAGAGACATTTTAAAATGGCACAACTTCCAGAAGAGGTGATAAATCCTGCCCCAAAGGATAACTCTCTTTTGTACTTGCAAACCCAACATATTTCGAACATGTGTGGAATGATAATGTAAGTAAAATCTATTTCTTATATATTATTTCATTGATGTTTCTATAATAATATTTTTTTCCTTTTTCCACTATAGGTTAACAGGGTCTACACACTAGACGAGTCACACACGAATCAAATGATTAACCCACCTAATCAAATAATTGAATATCTTATATTAGCTAGATTTTATGGTGCTGCTTGAGTAGGACAGTTTGATTATGATCGAGGTTTGGTCTCAACACTTGTTGAGAGGTGGCGTCCTAGACTCATACATTTCACACTACACGTGGAGAATGCACTATAACATTAGAGGATGTAGCTAAACAATTGGGCCTTCCATGTGAAGGAATGGCAGTTATTGGCCGAACTGACTTTAATTAGCAAGACATGTGTGAATGTTTTCTAGGTATTAGACCATCTGCATATAGACTAAGTGGGCAGCGACTACTTATAAGTTGGTTAGAAGAGAACTTTAATCACCTACCTGGTAATGCGGATGATGTACAAGTTCAACAATTCACTCATGCATATATCTTCAGGTTGATTGGTGGATATCTCATGCCAGATAGATCGGGTAGCAGGGTATGTCTAATGTACCTTCTACTACTTTATGATCTTCAAAAAGCTGGAAAATATAGTTGGGGATCAGCAGTTTTAGCTCACCTATACAGAGAATTGTGTAATGTTACTAACCCAACTGAGGATGGAATTGGAGGATGCTTATCATTACTTCATTTGTGGGCATGGGATTGTTTTCCTATGCTAGCACCACAACAACCTAGGTATCCAGATCCACAATCTGATATCTACTCTCTCTTACCTCCTTTGGGTTTTAGGTATGCTAAATTTATTAACTAACTATTTGTTATGCTCTTATATTATTAAAATTATATAATTTTTAACATTACTTTTTTGTAATAACAGATGGAAAAATGTGAGACAAAACCCACGTCCACTTGCTGCGTCTTTAATTCGATATAGGAGCTTTCTGGATAAAATGACCGATGATGAGATAATATGGCAGCCATATGAATCTCCTTATGTGCGCCAATTGATTCCTGAGTATTGCTTGACAACACCCGAAATTTGGCGTCCTTCAGTTCCTTTAATATGTTTTAATATTATAGAATGATATCATCCTGACCGTGTACTACGGCAATTTGGTCATCAGCAACCAATTCCTTCCATGCCTGTTCATTTGAGATATTACCACACGATCCAATTACGAGATAGAACAACTACAAATTGGATTGACAAATACGCAGACTTCATTCAAGCATGGGATAGATGGCCACATGTAATTGTTAATGCTCCTATAGCATTTGATGAACTTGATTGAACATCTCAGTACATGCAATGGTATTGGAGACATACAAGACGATGGATTCAACGTATCGGTGGCGATACAGGTCGTGCGGTAAGTTTTTCATTTTTTTCACCATTAATATTATTTTCTTTTACACAAAAAGTTTTATTATCTTATATCTTATTATTTTTTTCCAGTCTGACATAGCAGAGGAGCTATACAGGCTTTCAATTAATTCTCGTTCAACATGCCCTAGTTGTGTTGATTATCGAGATAAGGTTGCTCGCGACCATCGTAACATTTTACTTACACTTAGAGAACAACGTTTTAATGTGAACCCTCAGCCTGCTCCACCAACAATTGAGTTGCCTCGGCCACAAATTCCTCGTGATAGACCGAGCAAGCGATGCGGTGGTTACTTGTCTACCCAACCTATAATTGAAAACAAAAATGCAAGGGAACATGAACCTCCAATTTTTACTCAGGCTTCTGACACATCACCGTCACCATCATCCCCCTTCATCTCTGTCGATCCTACACAACTTGAGTCTCATTACATGGCACCCTCATCATCATCCTCTTCCACCTCAGCTAATCCTTCTCAATTTCAACCATTCATGACTTTATTAGATAATCCTACATTATTTTCAGCTGAATACAATGCTTCTACTTTTGAACATGGTGGACCATCAAATGAAACATTTGTCACTCTTTGACAATCTATACATTTAAATGAATCACCTTGGTTTGATTTGAACACGCCAACTACACAAACAAATGAGACATTTGAAGCTCAAGAAATTGACATATAACAACAACGCCCACAACGTATGAGAAGAAGGCCAAGATGTGGTACTGGAAGTCACTATCAGTAAGGTGGATAATTTTTTCTTTATAAACTTAAACTTTATTTATTACTTTTTATTTTTAATCTTATACTTATTTCACAATTAGTTTTAACATCATTATAACATTTTTTCTCTCATTATATAGTCATGATTTTGTCATTCAAATGATTGATAAATCATTATACTAATCATTTTAATCAGGAGAGAAGGGGAGAAGTCATTCAATAGCAGATGAAGTTTTGAAGTTGTTCACTAGAAGAACGATTTTCATTCACCTCATGCACATCAAGGACAGATTATGAAGAAGTCGTTTACCAGATAAATGACTTTAAAAATTATTCACCTGAAGACCGATTTTAAGTGTAATATATTAGTAAATACTTTTAAAAATGAGCATATTGATATATAATTTTACTGTTTGTAGTATTTTGGTAAAAAAGCCTGTCGTGTGACATTTGTTCGGTTTGACAAGAAATCAAGTATTGGGCATAGGCCTTTTATGCCTATGACCAAAATAATAATAATAATAATTTAGTCTTACAACTTAATTACTACAATTAAAAATTTACAATCAAAACATAACTTTTTTTGTTACACACTGTTTGGTATGAGAAAGATCAAAAAAGGAGGAAATGATAGAAAATTTCATCAAGCTCTATTTGAAAACAAAAAAAAAAAAAAACTGGGGTTTTCAAATTTTAATCCAATATAAGTCAAATGAAGTAATATTTACAATATATGTTGTAGCCTCACAGGAGCATCGTTAGGGATTCTTATTTTTGCATGCAAAGGTGAAATCGTTCTTGGCGTGAACGATTTCACTTTTTGATTTTAAAAAAGTTAAAAGTGAAATCATTCACGCCAAGAACGATTTTCGAAATCGTTCACGCCAAGAACGACTTGTGTGTAATTTGAAAATCGTTCTTGTCAAGAAAGATTTTAAATATAGCATATTGGTAAATAGTTTCAAAAGTATAACATTTTAGTAAAAAGTTTTACTGTTTATCGTATTTTGGTTAAAAAAAACCCACAAAAAATAGAATTGGGGAGAATAGGCAAAAAGATGATGACGATGATACAATGTAGAAGCATCAATGAAAACAAACCTCATCCAAGGGTTTGATCCCTGTCGATTGTTCATCCCGATGAACACCAAAGTCAGGTCAAAGAAACAAAGATTTGAGCCAAGTTTTGCACAATGCTGCTTCTGATATTAAATACTAAGTTTTTAATATAAAAGCTAATTAAATAATTTAAGTAGATTAAGAAAACTAGTTAAGTTAGTTATTTGTAATAAATAGATATTGTCTTTCTTAAAATATCCTTGTTAATCAAATCTATTGGATAGAATTACCATTATTACAAGGACTATTTTGAAAAAGAAAAAAGACAAATATGAGAAATAAAGTGGATTATGGTCTTATATTTAGAACTAAAACAAAAGTCAAATGAACTCTTATATTAAGAATCGGAGGTGGTATAAGAACTAGTTGATTAATTTAAATAAATTGATAAAGTTGGTTGAGTTAGTTATTTATAATAAATAAGTGTTATCATTTCTAAAATACCCTTGCTAATCACATATCTTAATTAGAGTTACCATTTGATGGAATTTTTAACATGTATAACTACTACAATGACTACTTTGAAAAAAATAGATAAATATGAGAGTCGAGAAACAAAGTAGATTGAAGTGTTATATTTAGAATTAAATTAAATATCAAACTAGCTCTTATTTTAAGGATACGATGTAGTATAAAAATTAATTAAAAAAATTACAACATAAAAACAAAATTGATTTGTAGCTTTTTTTACTATCTACAGTTCAGACCAAAAATACATTTCTAATATCTACCGCGTTGCAATTCGAAAATGGGTAAGGTAAATGTATTGTTAATTATTGACTACTAAAATTGTGATCTTCAACGAACGATAATTAGATTTAGTAGAAGACTAATCCCTCAATTAAAATTAAAATTCGGTGTGATCTTTATTCATCAGTCCCAAATCCTGACAACATATATATCGTTCATAAGTCCAACCAAATATTTGAGTCAATTTTTTCATGATGATCCATGTAATTGAAGCAAATCGCCCTAGATCATTCTGCATTTGCTCAGTTCTTCCTTTTCCTTTTTTTTTTTTTTTGGTTACAAGCGTTTGTTGAATTCGTAGCATCCTACAATTCGCATCTATTGGGATATCTATTGGGATGCTCAAGGCCCAAACATAATTTAAACAAGAAAAAGGAAAACTAACGCTTGCCATCAATACATGGGTTGGACATTTACGCTATTCTGGGCAGCTTTCTCAAAGGAACTATCTCGTTGCAATGCTTTGTAAATTGTAACAAACAGATCTTAATGGTTCTGTAAAGTAGTTTAAAAAAAAAAAAAAAGAGAGAGATCCTAATTCTGAAGTATCTTAATCCGCAGACGCCCTCGATTACAGGTGCTCGCTGCTCAGTCAATACATGTATGCATATCCCCACCAATGTACACCAAAATTCTTTTTTGGTTACCAAACTTCACTTTGTTTTCTCAGGAAAATTTATTTGCAATTTCTCATTGTTAGGCTCAGTTCTTTTGAATTGCATTGTTGACAAAGCCCCCTGATGGGAGCTTATTGACACTACCATCAGCCATTCCATTACTCTGCAAGACCCCAAGAAGGAATCGAAGAACATGACTGATGAAAAAATGGATCAGTTTCAGCTGCTATGGAGGCTCACTGAGACGAAAAGAATATGTGAGAAAAGAAAGATCAAGGCCTCAGATATAGCTGCCTGATGATTTCCAGATTCTGCCCTCAAGTGATATCACCATAACAGTAACATCATCATGGTACTTCCTCCGATCTCCCTGTGGAATATCCAGCAACTCATGCACATCCATTCCTGCAGCAATCAGCATCACAGTCACCTTCCTATAAATCTCAACTCTACTTGACAATCCAGAATTTTTCTATAAATTCTTCTGCTTATAACATAATCTATATGTTCGATGTAAATTACGAAACAAGAGGAAAATTAACCAGATTGGAAATTTTATTTACCAGCTTTCTTGGCTGCTCGGATGAGTAGCTGTTCTATCAAATGCTGAGCAGGATCTCCATCTGGGAACTTCTCCATCAAGTTCTCAACTTGAGAAACCACTTCTTGATTTGTTAGATATTGATATAATCCATCAGATGAGAGGATTAAGAACTGATCTCTTTGGGTTAATCTATGGTGGTATAGTGAAGGAGAGCAGGATATATAGGGAGCAGTGCCAATATAATCATTGCGAAACATTTCCAGCACTGCATCATTCCACTTTGGCTGCAGCACCATGCAAATTATACCATCATGTAAGTATAAATAAATTGATTTAAAATACTTCAAAATTATGCAGTCACAAACAAGAGAAATGCCAAATAAGCAGGATTCTATTTCAGAGTCTGCATGTGCAACAGTATCACAGGCACAATGAAATTGAGTTTACAAGACAAATGTAGCTTTTTCTATGTCAGAGGGTTGAGCTATGGCTCTCTCTAAAGCCTAGGACCTCACTTTAAGCACCAGGCACAAAGTGACAATGAGAAACTGAGTTATGAACTGGTTTTCCATGTGTCACCTGAGAACCAGTGTTCATATCTGTAACACATGAATCAAGACTATGTAAGAAAATTAAGGGGAAAAGGCAACATCAGTTATTGGTATCTCTATAGAGCATAAACTATAAGGCGAAGAGATTTGATACAAATGCATGACAATATGGAAATAAAGAATCTTAAAAGAAACCTGTTTCAAAAATCCTGCCCCAAATGCTCTGGTGACCTGAAGACGACCTTTCACTCTATTATTGACAATGCAGTGGCTATCATCAGGATGTTCGTTCTTAATTCTTATGACTTCCTGCAAAAGAATGAAGCCTCACGTTTTGAACAAACTGATACAACCAGTTAAAGAAGGGATATGTGAATGAGGTAAAGCCACTTAGCCTTGAATATAACAACTCTGAATTACGACCACCACTTAAAAAAGAAGAAATCTAAAAATTGAGCGTACCTCTTCAATGCTGGTGCTATGGTCGGTGGAAAGCTGTAATGCAACTAACCTCATTTCTTGGCCAGAATCCTCATTCTCCAACTTGATTTCGCTTTCATATCTATCTATGAATTCCTCGTTATTTACCTCACATCTCAATTCATCTGTAGACTTCAACTCTCTGGGCTTATATTGTGCGACAATGGCTCGGCTATCTCCCACGTTCATCACGTAGACATCATCGTCCCTCATTAGAACAACTAAAACACACGACCCCATTAAAGCAAGTTCTGGGTTTGAATCAAGAAGCTTGTCCGTCAGGTCCAAGTAAGCAACTTCTGTGGCTTCAAGAGCCCGACACAAAGCCCTCAGTACTAAATCATGATCCACGGGTCCCACCTTCCGCTTCCTTATTCCTCCACCAGAAGACTTCTCTTTTTCTCTGTCAACCTTCTCTTTCGCATGTTGTGCGGACGGTGACAACTTACCACCATGGACCCTCTTATGTTTTGATAATCCATGCTTCAGTTTTGATAATTGCCACCGTCTACTAACTTCTGAGCCCGAGTTTCTAATGTTGATTGCGTCATGGACGGAAAATGCGAATCTTTCTGAGCCTGAAAGATCAAGACCATCTTCATGATCGTCTTCTTCAAGAAATTCCCATAGCCTGCGTCGTCTGCTTTCAGTTCCTTCAGCTTGAAACATTTGAGGATTCGAATCTTCTAAACATTCTGAAATTTCACCCTCCGTTTTGACCTCTGCCCGGGACTTTCCCATTGAGGTTTCAGTTTCCGCGCCAATTGCAAGCAATGGATTTTCAGAAGCTGATGGGTTAGTTTCCTCTGCCTCTTCAACTTCCCAGAACAAACCTTTTAGTTCATTATAAACAGCACGATAAAGATGGCACATTAGAAATTCCGGCGCGTCAGGGCCATTGAAGCCGTCGTAAATCCCGATGAACAGCCAGCCATGTTCTTCTGATACAACTACATGTACCCGATCCTCTCCTGCTTTACCAAGCGCCCACTGCACATGACTCTCACTCTTCATCTCCGGCTTATCTTCGTTCGACGGAACTTCCTTTCTGCCCACGAAATTCAACCCCGGAATGGCCCGATGAAATGCCTTACGCAACCGTGAAAACGCCCTCTTCCGCTTCTTTTTTATATAAAAGCCGCCCAGAGGAGCCGAAAAGGGGACCTCACTTTCACTTTCTGTGGTGGCGTTGTTTGCCTCAAGAGGCCCAGAGAGGGCACTACGCTCAATTGGACCAGAAAGAAAGTGAACCTCCCCTCTCGGCGCCGGCTGAAGCGGAAGAGCACTAAACGAAGATGTACTTTCGAACCCATTCACAATACTTCCCCTCACGTGACCTTCAGGAGCGATATCATCATTGGCTTCGTCGTAGATATCTTCCAGCTGGAGAACAGTTTTCGGATTCGAATTGTTGGCACTCACCGAAGCTCCGGAAATGGCCCTGAACCCAGTTTCCGGGCAATCGGTTCGGGCTCTGATAACAGGTTCGCCGGTGGGAGAGAAGCGGAGGGAGCTAGAAGGAGGAGAGACGAAGCGATCCGAGTGAGCGGGTGAAATCAAGCGAGCCGAAGATCTCACATAGCGGAAGGAGTGGCCTAGAGTTCCGTCCAAAGGCTCAGTTGGGGCCGAAATCTCGTCCTGCTGGTCCGTTTGGTTTGTCGTCGCCGTCCGGTTGACCGGTTCAAAGCAGGAACGAAGCTTGGAAAATCCACGTCCCATCTGATTGGCGCCACTATATGGGAAGAAAGAAGAAACTCCGGACGATTTTCAGCCAGAGTTGAACAAAACAGAGCAAGAGGAGGAGAGGGAACAAGGAAGGAAAGCAGGGGAAGCAAGGAAGTGGCAGTAATGTAAATATACGAGTGGAAGCTGATTGAGTGAGAGTGAAGACAAAGCCACAAAGGTGTTTGTCTCTCTCCATAAAATATATTTGTTTGTTTTTGGTTTTTTCCTTTTTTTGGATTTTCTGTTTCTTCTTCTGTTTTTTTCCCACTCTCTCGTGTTCTGCGTTGGCTTCGCGGGTGACGATTCCATCTGGCGCCTGGCAAATGCGGCGCCCATTTGGTGACATGTCAGATCCACATCAGCTACGTGGGACCCTTATTACTGCGTAATTTCATAATTTTCCGGAGGATTTATGATCGCCAAGGGAGCGAGTTTTTCATGAGAAAATAATAAGGGGAAAATAAAAGGAGATAAAGAACAAAAATAAAAGGAAATAAAGAAAAATGAATGAAAAATACAACGTAAATATTCAATCTCTATTTTTTTTTTTTACCTATCTTTTTAAACCTGAAGGCTGAATCTTCAATTTCTAGCGTAACCTTTCAAAATTTAAGATGACACCAAATCATGCCTGAATCTCTTTTGTTTTTCTTTTTGAATTTTCTTTTTTTGCCATAAAATTTTCCCTGTTTTTATGCTTTCATTAAATGGGAGGTCGAGAGTCAATATACATAAAATTTACATTTATAAAGAAAATTACTACTGCTTCTCTTATTGTGCGTTAGAGAAATTTTTGGTCTTAAGTGCAAATTACTTAGAGGATTATTAGTGATTATTTTTAATTCTACTTATAATTAATTCACATTGTGAAGAAAAAAATAGAAAAACGATTTGTAAATATATATAGAAAAAATTATAAGAATAACCTCAAAAAATTTTATCAATTTAATTAACGACTTAACTATTCATTTCTTGATTTCTTAGGATTGTTGTAAAATGACTTATAATAAATTCCTAAATAGTACACTGCTTATGTACTGGCAATTCGTTTTCAACTTTGTAAAATACTACCTCCGATCATTAATATAAGACCTTATTTGATTTTTATTTGAGTCATAAATATAAGATCATAATCCACTTTATCTCTTATATTTATGTATTTTTTTTCAAGGTAGTCCTTCTAGTAATGATAATTCTAATTAATATACTTGATTAATAAAAATATTTTAGAAAAGACAATATCTATTTATAACTAATAACTAACTTTATTTATTTTTTTAATTTTCTTAAATTAATTAATTAGTTTTTATAATTAGGAGTGAAGGTAGTACACGAATACCACCTCTAGGTTTAGTCAAAAGAAGTCAACAAAGAATTAGTGGTAGTCTTGAAGAAATAAAATGATTTGACTTGACCAATATACGACTAATAAGACCCAAAAGCCAGTGGGAATAGGAAACACATTTTTTTATTAATGAAATTTAAAGGGATCATCCTATTAGATTTATGTTCAAAGTACTGTTTTTCAATAATAATATATACTCTTGGTCATATTTACAGAGTAAAGTGATAAGAAATGTTTTTATACTATTTAAACGACAAAGATTGAAAATTTTCATATAAACATACAATTTTACCATTCATGTATATTATGTTGATTTTATTTTCATGAGATATACTGCCTCCAATCCTTAATATAAGACCTTATTTGACTTTTATTTTGGTCCTAAATATAAAACCCCAATCCACTTTATCTCTCATATTTATGTATTTTTTTCTAAGGTAGTCTTTCTAGTAATAGTAGTTCTAGCAAATACATTTAATTAGCAAGAATATTTTAGGAAAGACAACATCTATTTATGACTAATAACTAATTTAACTTATTTTTTTAATCTCCTCAAATTAGTTAACTAGCTCTTATAAATAGAACCGCAGGTAGTATTATATATTAAATAGAGATAAATTTAAAAAATTATTAAATTTTAAATGAAAAGTAATGAAGTTTAAAATTTTTATTGATCTATGTTAAATATGTTAAAAGTAATTGAAATAAAACTAAAGGAGTAATAAATACGTGATTCTTGCATATAAATGTAATTTAAAGATAATTTTAATTCTATTGACAATACAGATCATTTCTCAAATTCTATCAAACATATAAAGACCAGACTTAATTTATAGTAAAAGTCTTAAATTTGCAAATAATTTTGAAGAATGTAAAAACCAAAACTTATAACTACAAGAGAAAATTGTATTTCAGACGTCATGGTAAATTTCTTTTTGCTTTTATCTTTCAAAATAATTAAAAATTTTAAGATCTTTTAGGACAAGTATCTTTAAGTAGTGACTTTTATTTGTAGCTTTTTCGTTTCTTAATTTTCCCAGTGTTTGTAGCTTTTGACCCTAAATAATGGATTTGAATTTATTTCAAATCAGTCACTTTTTGTTCAGCTTCTCTCCCATATTTCTCCCTAGTCCTCTCACACCCAATATGGCAATATATTCCTTTGTTCAATTTATTTGGCTCTCTGTCTCTTGTTTTAAAGGTTTTCATTCTCAAACAAATTGAATTTCTCCATCAATTTGATTCAACTTTCACTTTTTCTTGATGTCCATGATAATATGTTAGAGTTGTGATATTTACAAAGCTTTAATGGGACCCATATATTGCATAAAACTTAAATGATAAATTATTCTATTCATAATTTATAAATAATATTATCTCGGTATAAGAACTACATAACTAATTTATAAATATTAATAAAATTAGTTATTTGTGATAAATTTGTGTTGTCTTTCTTAAAATGTCATTGCTAATAATATCTAATGGAAACATTTTAATATATGGAATCAACATGAAAACTTCTTTAAGAAAAATTAAATAAATATGGGAGATAATGTGAATTTGAGTTTTATATTTTGGATAAAATTAAATCTCCAACTATTCTTTTATTTAGAACTGGAGGTAGTACAATTTGATACATATATTATATATAGATCCATATGAACTAATAGGAGATTATATTTGTTTATAAACATAAAGTCCTAATTAACTTTATTTTTTATATTTATGATCTGCTCAAACTAATTTACATAACGTATAAATCAATGTATAACTTGAACAATAAAGGATTAAATTTGGGGCTTTTTTAATGAAATTTGAATCATCAATCTACCATTGTAAATTAAATTAGAAAGAAATAATGTGCCATAGCAAAGCAAGTTAATTTAATTCATGCAGTTGGAAAAGGCTCACAAATACTTAAATTGCGTTTGAAATTCCAAATAATACCAGCCTCTTTCTTAGCTTTCATTATTTTTTATTTTCATATTACATAGGTAATTTAGTCAAGACAAAACACTAACACATACTTCTCTAATCTTATTTATAAGTTACTTTTAACATGTTTTACGTAGACAAATAAAAACCTTAAACTTCATTAATTCTAATTTAAAATTAAAAAAATTTTCAATTTTATTTCTATTTAATATACAATATAGCTCATGAGAACAAAATCAACACAATAATAAATAAAAGGTAAAGTTGTATATTCATATAAAAATTTTCTCTCTTTGCCCGATAAATAGGACCAAAAAGTTCTCTCTCTCTCTACTCTATAAATAATATAAGAGGAGTAATTGCTACTCCTTAGAATAAATGAAACCGTTTGACTAAAATGGATTCAAATTATAACCAAAGACAAAAGAAAAAAAAAAAGACAATCCTAATTTGTAAGCAATCTTTTTGTTTTTTTAAATACAAGGGCCCCGGCGCTAAGTTGTGCATATGAATAGATTAATTTAGTTAGTCAAATTTAACATCCGACCATAGCAATTCCCATATAAACAATGGGAAGGGAATTTGAAGCTTCAAATCTTTATTATGAGCACAATGAGTTAACCAATATAATTGGCACAAGCATTGCCTATTTTAATATGTTAGGTTGAGACTACCTAATCGTGCATTAAGAGCTCTCTTATCATATTAATTAGAAGAAGAAAAATATTAAAAGCAGCATCAAACTCACGATTTTTTACTTACAAGAAAACTTTCGTGCCATTAAATTGGAATGTGATTGGGAGCTCTCTTGTCATATTAACCAATGTAATAAAACAAACATGTACTTGATAATCATTTTGTGTAGTTTGCAAAAAGAATTTTGTAATGGCAGTTTTCTTCGGGTAAAAGTAAGAGATGAAGAAGGAAAGAACGGAAGATGCGAAGTTCTTCTTAGTCTGTTTTTGCTAACAAAGTTAATATTTTTTAAGAAGGAATCATTAAAATAACACATATTTAACCGCAGCACAATTTTAAGAACCACAATAGTTTCAAGAAAATACTTTTTAAATCCTTAACATATGACTTAATTGTGAAGTTATTTTAGTCCTAAATATAACACTTATTTTTTTATATTTATCAAATTTTTTTTCCAAATTATCCTTAATAATACTCTCTCAATAATAATTTTAATAGAGAGATTTATGATATTAAGAAAGATAGTCAGAATGTTTTATAAAAAACATATCATATTTATTATAATTAACTAACTCAACTCACTCTTTTAATTTAATCAAATTATTTAGATAGGTTTTATAATAAGAGTAAGAGAAGTATATTTTAATCTGTCGCAAAAAAAAAAAAAAGCAGAGAGAAGTATATTTTAAAACAAATATACCCAAGAATTGTATAGTTTTGTTTTGCAAGGGAAAGACGAACTATCTCAGATCTTAATAGAAATCCATGTTTTCATGCCAATTACTCTTGCTACTGTGTTCGCCAACTGCAACTGGACTTTTTTCCAATTAATTAGGAGGTATACTTTGATGAACTTTATTTTTGTATATTTAATTAAGAATAAAACTTTATTACATTCTTAAATTTGGATTCCCAACAAGGTTATCCAACTAAATAATTGAGTAACATGACGTACTCTTCTGGTCCTATTTATATGTTACTTTCAGCATGTTTCAGACAAATCAAGAGAAATTTTAAACTTCATTAACTCTCATTTAAAATTTAACAACTTACCAACTTTATCTATATTTAATATACATTATACCTAATCTAAACAAAATCAACATCAACACTATAATAAATAAAAAGTCAAATTGTACATCTATACAAAAAATTTCCTTCAGTGCCTTATAAATAGGACCAAAAAATATCTTCTTTCTCTATCCTATAAATAAGACCAGAGGAGTATCTAGCGTACATAACTATTATTGGCTTATCTTAATTGTTTACCTTTCATTTCGTACATAATATTAGGGATTATTTCATATGCAAAATGGACGGGTAAAAATAATGTTATGCTACCTCCTATTTTTAATATAAGAATTAGCTAACTAATTTGAGTAGATTAAGAAAATTAGTTAACTTAGTTATTGTAATAAATAAGTGCTATCTTTAATAAAATATTTTTACTAATCAAGTATATTATCTAAAATTATCATTATTACAATGACTGTATTAGAAAAAATAAATAAATATAAAAGACAAAATAAATTGAAATGTTATATTTAAAACTAAAATAAAAATTAAACTAATTTTTATATTAGAGACAGGATAATAATAGTTATCGAAAGCCGTAGAAGGAAGATCAAAAGATAAAGAGAGAATTATAATCAAGTCTCATGGAAGAGAAATAATTACTAAAAAATCTTAATAACAATTTGAGCAGCCTGTAATAACAAAGACAATCTCTGAGACTTGTTTTGTAATTTTTTTTCTTTTTATGAGATTTCATTGTAATTCTCTCAAAGATAATCCACTTTGATGGATTAATTTTTTTGGGGCACTTGATGGATGAATTGTTTGGTGCACCCTAACGGCATAATATAATAAAATGAAAAAAATAAAATATCAAACGCGGCAGAGTTAGCGTATCTCCTACAGTTAAAGAGAAAAGACTTGCTAACTCTATCTAAAAAATCAGTGCAAATTTTTAATTTTGTCCCCGTTAAATATATATATATATATATATATACGTACTTTAAAAATTAAATAATACACACCAACATTTAATAAGGGTAAAAGAGCGTGACAAAAAAAATAAGGGGTAGAAGAGAAAGTTAGTGATAAAAAATTAATGACATATTTTATAATTAGGACAAAAAGATTTATTCTTTCTCTATAAATAGGACAGAGTGGTATTGGATTTACTGTGTTTGTATTATGCTAATCAAAAGAGAATGCTGGCTGTGGTTAGTAGTCACTCAAATGTTTGGAACTAAATGGCAAATAACTTTGTTATCTATCCATAATTCCATATTGAAGTTTATTTTTTTAAAAATTCTAAAAATTTTGCACAATTAAAAAAGATTATAGATACACATACATTCGCATTATATTGCGCCAAGAATGTATTTCTTCATCCCTTCCCTTTTCTATGTAAATTTTAAAAAAAGCCAGTTTAAAGTCTGGCTTTTTTTTTTTTGGGTTGATAATATAGAGACGCCACTTTGTCAAATGGAAAGAATATTGGTCTAAAGTTACTAATAAAGTTGGTCAAATTATTCACCAAAAGGTACAAAGTTTAGTGCAGGAACGAAATGCCCAAACCTTAAACACCCATGTTCCTAAATGCTTGAAAAAGGTCTAATTAAGGTGGTTACTTGGCTTAATAATTAAACTAGAAATTTTCTCCCGTGCGATGCACAGATGGAAATATTTGATCAGATTTTAAATTCTAATAAATTAGACTATTTAAGATAGTTCAAGATTTATTTCCTATAAAAGTATGATTTCTTTTTTGTTATTCATTCAAATAGGATTTGAATTATTTATTTATTTTTTCATTTAAACCCCCAATTGACGTGCTATTTAATTATGATGCTTCTCATTTAATTCAATAAATTCAAATCCCAATTAAGATATTATTCAATTTAAAATTATTAATTACTTTTTTTATTTGAGCCTCTAATTGAAATCCCATTTAATAATAATGATCCTCATTTAATTCAACATATCAAAATCCCAATCAAAATATTATTCAAACTTCATTAATTGAATATATTCAAATCTCACAATATCATACCCAACCCTTTTTTAAGCGAATCGGGTATTACAAGTTTTCAAGAACATAATTGATTTGATAAGGTATCTACAAATCATCTAACGTTGGAATGATGTATCTGCATTTTTAAAATTTTAATAAGATTATATCCACCGATCCCCCCATTATGAGTGTTGGATTTTTGGGCTTGGATCTGCCTTTCATGAGCCAGATTATTTGACTAGATATTAAGAGAATATTCCAATCAAATATCTAAGCAAAATTATGATATTTTGACTCAGTCAAAAATTTTGAATCAAATCCAATCGATTACGATATAAGTTAAATTAATTTATATTATACAGATTAAATATATATATATATATATTAGAAATATATATTTAGAATTAAGGTTGATTCTGGATTTAAATTTAAATTCATAATCTTATCAATTAAGAGATATTTGAATATTCAAATTCAAACTAATGGATTTAGTGAATATTTTATAAAGGCTTTCATTCACCCTAGTAGTTGAGTTTTCTTACTCTTTCCTCTCTCTGTAATACTCCCACTTGTATGGTGCTCTGCTGTGCCATTCAAATTTAAACTCTAATAGTCTGAACTCTATATGAGACAGTAGATCAACTTGTAGACCACTTGAGGAATAAACCGGATTCGAACATGGATTTCACTTGGTACGTGATTTTTGTTTATATTTAATATTTCTGACATTGGTATCAAAGCCATGTCAATCTTTAAGGCTGTGATAATATATTATTTATAAGCAAGATATAATTTTTTTTAAAATTTTTCTGCTGTGCATCATGTCATTTAGTTTAAACATAAATATACATGTGTTTGTATGATGTGAGTTAAAGAAAAGTCATATATGATGTTATATGTTGTGACCGTTGTTCTTTTGTTTTGAACCCATTTAAGTACATAAAAAACAAGTATTGTAAGTTCTTGGAAAGCTGGAGAACTGAATGAATACTGCTATGGAGTCACAAAGTCGTAAGCCATAGTAGCTCAAATTTGGGTCTTCAAAAGTGAGATTTTTTGTGCATTACAAAGGTTGTAACTAGAGCTGAGAAAACATGTCGAGCCCGTTTAGGCCTGAAAATTACGAGGGCCAGGCTTAAAGTTTTGCCCCTCAAATAGGAAATAGGCCCTGCAGGGGAGCTGGCCTTGTAGGGCCAAGGGGTGGCCTGTTTAGGCCCTTTTATAAATTTTTTAAAAATTTTTTATATAATTCTAATATTATTAATTTTTTATATTGTTAATGATATTTCAAATATTTAGTTATTATTATCATTTTAAAATTAAATTTCACGAAATGGTTTGATTTATTTAGTTTTAGAAGATAATTTGTCCAATTAAATTTTTTTAAAAAAGGGGTTAATTTGGACTTTAATAATGATTTGATTTATATTATATGTATTGATATTTTAAAACTATATATATTTGATAAGAGAGTATTTTTATACTTATATAACTTGTGATTCTATAATTTGAATTAGAAATTTATGAATTTCAACAACAATGTTTCTTAAACTAAAATAAAATAATAGCTAGATTGCAAAATTTAGAAGTGAAATTCTTATAAAGAAAAAAAACTTGATATTTTTGTTACGAAAGAAAAGCATATTTATTAATAAGAGTAATTAATTATAGTGATAATAAAGTTTTAAAAGATTAATTATAGCGTTTGTTTATTGTACATTTGCACTATAGATGAAACTTTTGGATATTATTATGTTATTAATGAATGTTTTAGATGTTCTTGGATGTTGATGAATATTTATATATGATGATATTTTGTATTTGTGACTTAATTGTATTCATATTATGTCTTTTATTAATAATTCTATTAGTTTATTTTCATTCTTTTGGATAAAAAAATATGAAAAATATTTTTTCCCCCTTAAACGGGCCAAAAGCCCGCGAGCTGGTCTTGAGCCTGTTAGCTTAAGGGTCAGGCCTAGCAAATTGGAATATTTTTGAAATTTTAGCCTTGTAAGGCTAGCCCTTTTAAGCCCGCCATCCCTATGGGGTTGGGCCGGCCCGTATTCCCACCTCTAGTTATAACATGTAGAGCTCGAAGAGACGATTCCAACAATACCAAGAACCTGAAAAACAGAGTTAAAGTGAGGAAAATATGGCTATTCAAAGTTGGCGGGTCAAGAAGATCTGTCAAAGCTCCGGTCGGATTGGCCCAACTCGGCTAGAGGTCAAAGATAATGATGTCATCACTGGCATCATTAGCAAGGGCCTTTGACCAGTCAACAGTTGACTGGTCAACATTCAAAATTTGACTATTCTAAAAAAAATTTTCCTCTTCTTCTTAATGGTAAGTGGGGTCCACCTCTAGGTTCAATTATCAAAATAAATATTTTGTCCATTTTTCTTCAATTTTTTGTTTCCAAAACCTTCTGAAAAGCACTTATGGGTACATAAGACCTCCGATTGAAATGCAGTTTGTCCCTAAAAATTTCTAAATTCAAGAGCTTCATTTTGATATACAATTGACCTTTATTTGAAGCAAGTTTAGACCTATTTTGAAGTAGAATAGAATCATTTTACGCACAAACACTTAAAACCTTCATTGAATTTATTCATAATTGGTTTTAAATAGCTTAAAAGAATTTTTTTGAGATAAAATAAAAAGCTAATATTTATATTAAAAAGTCTTTCATAGTTGAAAATGATTTAGATGTGTTTATTTTTCACAAAATATACTCAGAACTTCATGAGATAGGAAATAATAATTAATTTTGTAGTATTCTAAATGAGAAAAACTTGTTAAGCAAAGTTAATAAATCCTCCTAAACATTTAAACACATTGAAGAGATTGAGATTGAAAGAAATATCACCCTTTTCACAAGTGTTGTCATAAGGGGCATAACCACAAGAGGTGTATCATCTAAACAAAATCAGTAGAAGGTATGCTACAAAATACATATGAAGTAGATACTGAGTAGTGAGTGCTACGCCAATATGTTAAATAAAACTACAAGAAGATTTGAATGCACAAGGCAAGGCATGAAAAATTAGCACATGGTTTAACACGATACAAGTAAGTCAATCCCACTCTTAATGAAACAATGAGATATTGCTTTGACCTTAGAATGTTCTTTTTGGTTAAATTGTGTGTTAAATTCCCTCCCTATAATTGAATTAAATAAATTCTTTTTGGTTATGAACACTTATGCAATTATGATAAAATATTAAGTTATTATTTTTCCTATAATTGTTTTAATTGAGTGGGAGTTTTTAGATCATAATATCTAGAAATCCAAGAAGGGAGATGTATTTAAGTAAGATTATAGTTAAAAAGGGTGATGAGCTAACTAACATGAGTAGGACAGAAACCAATATAGTCAACACCTGAATACAAAACTAGTAAACTTGTCATCTAATTATTCTTTATCTTATTTGAACAAGTACACATTTTATACCCTACTGCATAATAATCTATGTGACTGAGTTATGACAATCAAGTCTATTTGAGTGAGCCTAGCTAATAAGACAAGCTTAATAGAGATAACAACAAAACGAAACACTGTAAAATCTCTTCAGAAAAGAGACGTCATGGACATCTTTCCAACTATTCTTCGCCAATAGAAAGTTTGAAGCACCTTGAAGGATATAGAAGTCTCATGGTTTCTTAAAATAAGAAAGAACAATATTGCTTCGATCATGATATTTAGTACAAAGTATGATGACATAACATGCCAATTTGAGCAATACAACATAGGCTATGAGGATAACCCTGAGAGATGAAATTATTGACACTCTTGTCACAAAAAACTAAGTCAATTTTTTACGCTCATAAGACCTAACATATTGAGTAGGTATAATACATAAGGTAAAATGTCAAATAGGATTAGGAAAATGAGTCAAACAGGCATGTTCTTTTTAATATATAGCAAGTACATGCTATCAAAAGGATTCTCCTAGTGGGTGGGAGCACATAAATATAAACCTTATTCATAATAAAAGATTATGACCTTCAATGATGTGGTTCACCACACTAAGCATGAGACTAAAAGGTTGGAAGTTGGGAAATTCACTAGCCACACGTTCTTAACTATAGAGGCAAAGGATTTGTTCTCTAAACCTAACTCTAATAAAGGCAATAGGCCTACAAAGAGACTAGATTTAATAAAGGTCAAGTATAATTCTTGTTGAGAAACAATGCATCTTGACAAGAATCACTATGAGTAGTGAAAATGTATAGGATCTCCTCGCATTTTGCATATATATTTGGCATTATTCTCATAACTAAATCTAATCCTTTATGAATTATAGACTTAAGGGCAACGGACCATCAAAGTAGAGCTCATCAAAGTAGAGCTTTCACTGATTTTCATTGGATGTCATAAAAGGACGAATGGCTCTTGACTAACAATGGTGTTAGAATAGAAGTCAAAGGGATTGGAACCTGCACATTAACTATGTAAAAAGAACAACTCTAATATTGTCTAATATACTCTGTGCTCCATATAACTGATGAAATCTTGTGTCTCTTACATCTTTAGTCAAGAACCAATAAACAACGGGACAGGCTTTTAAAATATGATTTCAATAGCCTTGAGAACAATAATTTCAATTTCTTGCAATGCTATACTAGACTAAATTCACATTGATAAAGAGAAAATGATCAAACAAGTAAAAGAGAATTTGCTAAGCAATGTGTCCAGAAGGGAAACATGTCCCCATATGAACATAGCCTAGTAAGATATTCAAAAAAAACTTTTCTGAAAAGCAACCAAGTTTAAATATCTTCTGCAATTGGTTCACTTTGACATTATAGTCTTATGAGTGTGAGGAAAAGACATAGAGCATAATATTGTGTTATTTTTATTATTGATTTCTCACAAATGTGTGACATGTTTATATGACCTTGCATAAACCTGAAGCCCTGAGAGTGCTTTAGAAAATTTCTTATTTTTATATGTTCTGTGAATAAAATAGATTGTCAAATGATTAACAGTCCAAGGCATTCTAAAATAGAATGAAATTGCCAAAAGGAGAGAAAGAATTCTCCTTAACGTGGTTGGATCTATGATAGCACAAGTACAACTACCAGTCTTGTATTGGAGGAATAACCTAGTAACTATAACTTTCATGACCAACCAAGTTCCTTGAGAATCAATCACAATGATACCCTTTTTGAATTATGAAAATGCCATAAATAAGACTTAAGTGTCATAAGACCACAAGGGCCAACAACATGCATCTATGATTCTTTTCGTAGTATAAAAAACTGGAATTAGAAGATAAAATAATGTATCTTCATCAAATACTCCAAACATCCAAGTAAAGTATATCTTCATTAGCGAAAATAATGATGTCTTAGTGACTGAAACAAACTCAAACAGACATAACGTTCTTAGGAACCAAATTCTCTAGCAAAGAGAGTTTTTTTCACATTGAATCTTGTTAGGAGAATAATGATGAAGAGAAACCAGCAATTATTCCTTAGGTCACTTATCTAAGTGAGAAGGTTGACTTATTTTCACAAAAAAAAAGATATAAGAGGTAAGTAATAAGAGAGAAGATATTACAAAAAAAAGATATGAGGAGTCACAATCACAACAAGAAGATACCAAAAGACCTCATCTAAACACAAGAAGAGAATCCTATGCAACAAACCCCATTATAAAAAAGTAAAATGATCAAAGTCTTTAAGAAAAGAAAAAGCTCTCGTTGTTAATCCAAAAGATGACATCCAAAGCTTAGAAAATATCTAAAAGGCTTTCAGAGGACATGCTAGAGAAAAATGGTAAAAGGCCATATAGAAGGAAATTGATTTTAATAGAGTAAGAAAATCATTTGGTCAAATGCCTAGTTGAAAGGCAATTAGAACAAATGTATTCTTGAATAAAATGTGATAGTATCAATTGATAATTCTAAGGCATACTTAGTAACTAAAAGTTATACACAATAAGATTGTAGATTGAGAAAATACCTTTATCTGTTATGAGTTTTAACTCGTCAAGATTAGATTTAGCTATAGTATGTAAGCTTAGGTTTGAAATTATGTCAAATGGATGTAAAGATCACTTCTCTAAATGAGAACTAGATGATGTACTCTTTGTGAAGTAACCTGAGGGCTTTATTAAAAAGAGGAAATAAAAGAGAAAAAGGATTCTCAAAATAATCATCTATATGGTCATACATAAAGATAACCTCATATAACTTCAAAGTGATTGAAGAAAAGCCATATCATACATGTCAAGTAGTTTGGGATTTGTTTTTAAGACATTATCCCCTTATTGTGATAGCATGCTTCTAGCCAAAAAGAAGTTTAAAGGCGGCTAAGACAAACTAAGGATAGGTGATCCTTCAACTTTGATACAAAGAATTTGAACGGAGTAGAAAATATCTTGAGAGAAAAGATAAATAAAGATAGCATGAGAGACTATTATTTTTATCACATAAGACTTGTACAAGTAGAACCCCTTAGTTTCTCAACATAATATATTGCAAATCCATAAACGCCTTTGGAGTTAGAGGATATAATCCTACAAAGGAATTTTGGCATAGAACCCAAGAAAGAGTCTCATACTCAAGCTTAATTGGTAACTTAATGTACACAACACTATTTGCTGGTTCAAATACATGTTTTAAAATAGGACTTGTAAGTCAATATTTAGTTCAACTTAGTAAACAAATACTGGAAAGTTGTGAAAGGGATAAGAGATGCCTTGAAAGAATCATGAATCATAAATTATACATTAAGATCACAACTTATAATACTGATTGGGTTAAAGACCCATAGAAGTATCTTCGTCTTTCATAGAATTAGAACATAGAGTATGTTTTGCCAACACTCAAGAAGCCATATAGCTCAAGAGGTTCCTAAAGTGATTAGGAATTAATGGTGGATTAGAGGGTTATGTTTCAATGTGTTGTGATAGCCAGGTATAGCTTATGCTAAGGATCGTCATTAGCACAAGCAAGACTAAATACATAGACATAAAGTATCTCTTGATGAGAGATATGATTATCAAAAGGCAAAGCCAATTTAATACCACTTTGCCCAAAGGAGTTGACAGATCCTACTACATAACCCATTGTTAAGAATTTGTTAGTGAACAGTCAAATAATTTAGGTATGTGCAGAATATAAGGTCTTGAACTTATTTTATTAAAGAATAAAAGAAATGCATTACCATAATGCATGTTGAGTATAAACAAATACATAAATGTGTGAGGTATACAATAACTGGTATGTCATACAGGTTAAGATTAGCTTTCTCACACGAGCAACCGGCTTTTGTGTTCACAAAGAATATAGAAGGTGAGACAACGCATGATTACCATATTGCAAGAACAATGGTAAAAGTATCATAGCACATATATCACCTAAGATAAGTCTTAGATAGATCCACAATAGACCAAATAATTGATCCACACAAAGATTGGATCGAGTCATGGATAAATGCCATCCATGAAACCTGTAGCCAAACAAAGAACTTTTCTCTTATAAGATGTTGTTGGATTTGTGTTGAAAAGTTTCAGTTTAGATATTGTGCGCACCTTGAACTTAAGTCTGTATGGTGTCAATAAATCAAAATTGATATATGTTCTTAACAAAGTTAAGACAAACACCATAGCATACAATTCATACTGCATGTACTTATAAGTGAGTGGAAGATCCCAGTTCCATCACAGTGTGAGTCCTAGAAAGGAGAAAAATTCTTTCATAATGCCCTTAAGACTTAGACAGCATCATGAGGGGTTAATTTGGTGACAGCTATTTTAGCTTGCATCTTATGGTCATGAATGATTTGATCTAAAAAGTCAACAACAAGAAAGCGGCTAGGTTAAACCCAATTGATGACTAGTCAGAAGGAAGGTCTACTTTGAAATACACAACTGTGCTAGTGTCTGTGGCTGATCATTTACTAAGTTGTTTGAACAACTTGTAATGTGGATACTAAGCATATGAAGAGGCAATCTGAGTGTGAATCGGTAAAAATTAGTAAAAACAGGTGAATGATTATGTTGCTTTTGGTTCTATTTTTTCTTATTTAGCTCCTAATATCTCAGTCATTATAAATTTGAATAATTTGAGTAATGATTTTAGCATCAATGATTGTTAAATTTAGTTATGGATGAATTGTAAAAATCAAAATTCTTAATCATATATTTTATTAAAGTTTTCCAACCCTATTAATTCCCAACCTAACAATGTTATCACAAGTAGTTAGAACTTGAAATAGATTATGTTAGGTTTTGGCTGAAGAAGTCTAAGTAACATGGATTTAAGACCTAAGGCAGGCTTTGATGAGCTAAGTTTGGGTTAAAGCCTTTCTAAAAGCCTACTTATTAAATAGACCTCTAAGAAGGCTTTATTGATTAATTTTGAAAAGACATTGAACCTATCAAAAACTGCATAATTAAAGGTAGGCTCTAAATAGATTTCAAGGCCTAAACGTTGTTGGCTTTAAATAGGTTCAAAGCATTACGTATAATATAAATAAAACTTGATTTTATAAAAATTTAGAAAATTAAAAGAGAATAATCTAAAGAGTTAATAATATTTGAGATTTAAATTTCAGAGACAATGATTTCACTATAGAACACAATACAATAATATAGCATAAACACAATAT
This sequence comes from Neltuma alba, assembly GCF_004799145.2. Taxonomy (NCBI): domain Eukaryota; kingdom Viridiplantae; phylum Streptophyta; class Magnoliopsida; order Fabales; family Fabaceae; genus Neltuma; species Neltuma alba. The sequence continues at coordinate 37,736 of NW_021637814.1, forward strand.
CAAATGGCGTTCATGTGGTTGTGATTATATAAATTCCTCCATTAATTGTTCACAATGACTAATTAAGATTCTTCTTAGCTTGTTTTCTTCCCATTGCTTTACTTGCAATTCATCTTTTTTCCTGTTGGCGTCAACGCCATTCTCAAATGGAATCCTTTTGGACTTATTAATCTCTTAAGTCCATCATTATTCTCTTTAACCCAATCCTTTTGGTTAATATGCTAATTGGTGAGTGATCACCATATTATATTGAACTTAACATCACAATTGGAAGAGCTTTCTCATTTATCAGATTCTCCTTCAAGGTTTTCCACATCACATTTCTCCTCGGCAAGCCACCACTTCCATTGCCTTTGTGCTTACCTGCAAATAACTAAATCCCAAAAAAATTAAATAAATAAATATAAATAAGCAACAATAAGACAACAACAGAATATCCAATTCATTCATATCTCTTTTCATGTTTATTTAGTTCTCGGATTAGAAAATTATATATCCTGGCTTCACTTCATCCTTATATTTCAATATTTTGCTGATTTTCATTCTGTTAATTGAATATATAAAAAGTAATACTACTCCTGATTATAAGAGTTTGGTAATTAATTTGGAGAGATTAAGGAAAATAGTTAAATTATTTTTTTATAACAAATATGTTTTGACTTTCTTAAATTACTTTTTATTCAATCATATACATTAAAACTATACTTGGGTGAAAATACTTTACAATTAATAAGAATATTTTTGAGAGCACATTATAAATTTAAAAGACAAAATAAATTGAAGTCTTATATTTAAAACTGTCAACTAGCTCTTATATTTAGATCGAAGATATCTTTCTAACCATTAAGCTAGAATCAAAATGGCGAGTTCATTTCCCTTCAATTCAACTCTCGTGTGAATCTATCTGTGAAGCCTAAAAGTATAATAGGGTGTTTAGATGGAATCAAAACTATGATTTTAAAAGTGTTTTTATGGCATACGAAATAAATATATAGAGAAGTTTATTTCGATTTGTAAAAAATTACTTCTGAGAAGCACTTGTTATAGTGCCTAAACACCCCCTTCACACAATGATAGAAAAGGCATATCAGGTTCAAGAACAACTGAACATTTTTTTTGAGGAAAAAACAAAAGAATTCAGTTTCACTTTCATTGTTCTATTAAATAATAGGAAAGTATTATTTGTCAATTGAAATTAAAAGTTGAATATGTGTGTGTATAAATATTATGTATTAATTTACTTAAATATGTGACATTGGGTTTTAGATGGAATAATCTAACACAAACGTTTGACTGAGTTGGGGAAAAAAAGGTAGATAAAAAATCACATTGTGGAAGAGATATCCGAACTAACTAAACTTAATAATTATCGAATCTCATCCAATAAGACTAATTTTCAAGTTCTTTTTCATTGGGGTATAGTGGGGTCCAGCAACAAGCCAGCAGTTGGTCAACGACCTTTTTGACAGAGCGAGGGAAATGGGTCCACGCAGCCTAACTGGGTGGATCCTCCTATGACGTCATCCTTGTCGGCCCTTTTCCGTACCCTCCTCTGCCTTTCTCCATTCCACTTGCCTCCTTCTCTAACTGCAATTGTCAACCGTTCTTTCGAAATTATTAAATTTCAAACCAAATTTATTAACAACATTTTAAGAGGTTTTATAATACTAAATCTATAAATAGTAATATATTTTTGCTAAAATTTTTTATTTAAAATTTAATAATTTTAAATTTCTTTTGTGAGATTTTTTCTTTAATTCATGTCATATATATATAAAATAAAAATTTAATGTGTGATTTTTCAATTTGAAATTCGTATTAATTAAAAGATGGGTATAATTAAAAAATAGTAATTAATAATATTCTAATTTTTTAAAGAAATAATTAAATGAATAGTCCCCCAGGTTTTAAATACAAGTTTATTTGATAGCTTTGACTTGATTTTAAATACTCCTTCGGTCCTTAATATAGGACCCAATTGTTGAGTTGGTTTTGATTCTAAATATGAGAATCATTTCTTATATTTATCAATTTTCTCTAAATTACCCCTATGGATACTCCCTTAACTATAATCAAATACAAGATGAAGATGGGGTATTAAGAAAGATGATTATGGTATTTTAGAAAAAATGTTTCACATTTCTTATAATTAACTAACTTACCTCACTTCCTTAATCTAATCAAATTAGTTAAATAGGTCTTATATTAAGCACTGAAAGAGTATATAATCATATTTCTTTTGTCTTTTATATTAATTTTTTAATGATTTTTTTATTTATGATGAAATTGTTATTCCTAGGCATTAAGTATTAATCACTTGAAAGTTTTGACATGTTTAGCCGGGTAATAATTATGGTATTATTGGAATTGGAATCACTTGGAAAAACTAGAAATAAGGTGTTTAAATCATTCAAAAATATATATGAAAGAGTGCCTAGCACCTGAAAATTTTTTTGTTGCTTTTATATAGCGTAAAAGTTTTATTTTATAATATTTTTTATTTGAACTATTATCCGTTATTAAGTTTGACTATTAAAGATACTTGTCAAACTATATAATTTACCAATCAAACTTAACAACAGACAACAGTCAAAATATTTTTATGAAAATAAATTTTCAGTATATATAAAAGTAAAAAAAAATTAAGTGTTGAATGCTTATTTGTAAATACTTTTAAAATATTTAAACATCCTGTTTAAAAAAGAATTATCCTAAATGTGGTTCAAACTTCAAAGAAGCCTTGGACATGAAAAGTCCATTCTCGGAAGCAAACAATATAGCTAAATTTTTGCCAGGAAAGAGGGAAACTAGACTGCTAGGGGGATCCTGATGATTGAGGCCCAAGAGCCACGTTCGCGTAGCTTCTGACATCACACACAGATCCCAAGAGGGAGGGTGAGGATTGACTTGACATAATTAGGGGCAGAGACGCAGTACAATGAATGGCCATCTTTTTTATTTTCTCATGAAAACGCAATACTATATGGGAAAATCCCAAAAAAAGTCCATGGAACGTGGGAAATGCTAGATTGGGTCTTTAAATTTTGAAAATGGCAGAATAGGTCATTGACCCAATCTGTCATTTGTGAAATTAAGACGAATTGACAATTTGCCCTCATTTATTCATTCACTACAATGATTCAAGGAATCACTATAAGAGTTTAGGTGTTACCTAGATTTGCGTAGCGAATAACTACTCACTTTTTCATAGTCAAGTGTCTTGTTATTAACTACAACTAATTCTGTAATCACCAGAACAATGTAAGCATTACCTAGATTTGTGTAGAGAATAACTATTCATTTTTTCATAATCAGGTATCTTATTATTGTCAAGTACCTTATTATTAACTATAATGAATCTTGTAATCACTAGAACAATATAAGCTGTTACCTAGATTTGTTTAGAGAATAACTACTCACTTTTGCTCAGGGGCAAAAATGTCAATTTGCCTGAATTTCACAAATAACAGATTGGGTCAATGACCCATTCTGTCATTTTCGAAATTTAAGGACCCAATCTGGGATTTGGTATATTCTAAGGGCTTTTTTTGGGATTTTCCCATACTATATACTAACTCTTTCTAATCCTAATTATAAGAGTCAGTTAACTAGTTTGAGAAGATTAAGAAAGTAAATTAAATTAGTTATTTATTCTGAATAGGTGTTATTTTTTTCAAAATATTCTTGCTAATCAAGTGTATTGACTAGAACTATTATTGTTAAAATGATTATTTTGAAAAAAAATATATAAATATGAGAGACAAAATAGATTAGAGTCTTATATTTAAAACTAAAATAAAAATCAAATAGAATCTTATATTAAAGATCAGATGTAGTATTATTTCTGGTCTTATTTGTAAGATTTGATTTATAATTTATAAATAAAGTTTTACAAATAGATTGGAGACAGTATTAACAAATGAAAGGATAACAACCTACAACAAGATGTCCCACAGCAATAAAGCAAACTATCTATCGTCACTTATCATGAGGAGATGGCTAATCAAAGATACGAAAATTTCTTTAAATCGTATGAGCTAATCTCGTTAAAGGATCAGTAAGAGAATTTTTCTCTCTGCTAATATAACGAAATTCAAGCTGCCAATCCCTAATTGCTAACATTCTGGCATCATCAATGATGTTCCTAAAAAGATGATCATATTACAACCCTGGATTAGAAGGTTGATCGCACAGAGGCAGTTTGTAAACGCCTTTTTGACTAAACAATCTCAGTGATTTATCACTTCGTTTAACCTTACTTTCAAAATAAAACAAAAAAGATTAAAATAACATCCTATCCAGTACAGTGGCTTTGGTTTCCATATGCATCTACCATCCTCATATATTTTTATTTTTAATATAAAAACTCGTTTAATTTTTATTTTAATCCTAAATATAAAACCTCAATCCAATTTTTTTTATATTTCTCTATTTTTTTAAAATAGTTTTTATAATAATAATAGTTCTAATCAGTATACTTTATTAATAAAAATATTTAAAAAAAAACAATACCTATTTATTACAAATAACTAATTTAATTAGTTTCTCTAATCTTTTCAAATCATTCAACTAACTGTTATATTAAAAACCAGAAATAATATTATTTATTGTATATTGTTACCCTGATGTTTTATTAATGCATCCAGCACCTCTTGATGTTCTAATTTTATTTATGGTTTGAGGTCATGAATGCACTATAAATAAAATTAAAGTATTGGATCACATGTGAGAGCGCTGACTATTACTTTCATGGGGGAAAATAAGCTACCGCATTTAACCTTTTGGATCCTGCTATGGCATGCCACTGTATACGCGTCAACTAGCTTGCCATGTATAAATTCACAGGACCCCAGAGACCAGAAATGCAGAAACAGGTATCCACAAGACAACATGTCTACCTCATTTATAATCTTGATATATCAAACTATACAAAAAGGATATTCAGGGAACACAGATAAAATACAGGGGGGGAGGGGAACAACCGTGGTTGGTTACCAACTTCGAGAACATATAAACTTCATATTGGCATCGCATCAGTGTTAGCATGAAGAAAGGAATCGGTGGTTTTTCGTTTTTCATTTTCCTCTTTTTGGGAGGTGGTTGTTCAAAACTGTCCTGCTCTTATATCTCTATCAAGACGATCTGCATTAAGGGTCCCCGGAAGCTCTCTAAAGTCTTCATTGAAGATAGAATATGCGCTGCATGTGTTGGAGAGCAGAAATTAGTCAGAAACTATCAAATGATTTCTAAGAAATACACTTCGTATCTCCTTGAAATCCTTAAAATTACTTGGGTAATAATAGATGTCAAGAATTTCAGTGATTAAAACACGCATAACAAAGAAGAGAGGCTGCATATCAAGTGGCATTATGTTGATTAAGAAAGCAAGTGTCAGTCAAGAATACTAACCAAATCAATATATGAACACATCATATAGGTAAACAAATGTAATGTAACCAATACATTTATATTCACAAAACACATATTGTGTCATCAAGAATACTGACCAAATCAATATAAAAACCTCATTTAGGCAATCGGTGTCACTAGTAAATTTATATTCATAAGAATATTATCTATATCATCAACAAGCTCCGATTAGAAAGATTTTTTTTTTTCCCCCATTTTTCTTCATATTTGCACATAATGGCTGGACTAGCTTACCTATAAAATCCCTTTGATGGGTTGAGAAAAATGAAAAAGTAATAAAACAAGTTTCAAGAGGTTTGATGATTTTCCAAATAAGATCCAATCTCCAAAACAACCAAATAAAATCCGAAGAGCTACAACAGCCAACAGTTCACACAATAAGCGTTTATAACTCCCACATATTACAAAGGGACTTATTAGATCTGTCATACTTTTTCATCCCCAACAAAAATCAGTATTTTACCAAAATTCTTCTTCCCACCCGTTGGTATTTTTTCATTGTTTGATTCTTGAATGTTGCTAAAATGCACCATCCTTATTTGAACTTTTACAAATATACAAGCATTGATCTCACCTTGATTAAATTGTCATAATGTAACACACAACATTTTGTATCAGTTTATACCTGACGTCACCAGCTTGGCGCTTTCCGAGATTAAAGAGAATTAGAGAAAAGCCCGTAGCAATTATCTGTGGAGAAGTTGTGACAAATGATGAAATGCAACAAAAATAATATAAAAGCATGTAAATCAGATTCGTTATCAGTTTTGAATAAAACAAACCCTGGCCAAAAGATAATAAGAATAATAAAACAAGCAGGAAAAATTACAGGGAGACAAACATCAGTTAGAACAAATGCATGTCTGGAAAGATCATACAGTACATTCTGCAGCAGATCACTAAAAGTCTCAAATATGGATGCAATGATAGGCAGTAGACTTACATATAAGGGTCCCAGATCCCATTTATGGGCAATGGGTGCCAGGATAAACCACATGATTGTGAAAGCCCATGCTTTCAAGCTCAGAGAGAATATAAACATCAAAATGATATCTATCAACGCAAAAGGAAGAAGTTCAGCAGATTATTAACGTTAGAAGAGTATACAGTAGCTCATTCATTATTGAGTAATTTAAGTTGCTGTCCCCAAGTGATACCCATACCTGAAATAACTCTTCAGATGTATATAAGTCTATCAATTGAGTGATTGTAGTTTTAAATTTAAATCAATTGTGTCCTTATGCCAATATATGACAATTAAAATGACAGCAAAAGGTTAAAAACATTTATAACACTTAAAAGCTATGAATGCTCGAAAAATTATCATAATTAGTCCATGACTGACTAGACATTTTTCAGAGACCAAGCCACAACTTATTAAGCATATTTTGAATGAACATCATTAGAATGTTGATTGTTACCTGGAAGCTTCAAGTTATCGTGTAGAAAAGAGTAAAGCCTCTTCTTCCACCAACTTGACGAACGGGGAAGCTTAAACTTCTTAAACTTCTAGAGAAGTGGCAATCAAAGAAAGATTCTACTGAGTACAAAATTGACTTTATATTCACTTCAGACATTATTAAAATGATTTTTACCAGATCGTCATCGTCATCGTCATCATATCCATCACGAACTGGTGGCTTTGGTTTGACAGCAACAATTAAGGAATCTGAAACACTTACATGATGCATTGAATATTGAAATGTTATTATATAATCAATTGAATTGAATTAGCATTTTAAAATTGAAGTAACTGGACCTTCAAATAAAGTAAAGAAATGCTTGAGTGGATCTACTGATGCATTACATCTAATGAAATTCTATCTGCAATACAGGGCCATTAGAGATACGCTGCACGTTGACAACAAAACCATGAAAGGATTTTCAACATCAAAAGGCGTTTACCACAAAAAAGGCAATTATACAATGTATGCTGATTGTTCTTCAAATGTTTACGATTTATCATCATCCAAATTCCAAGCATGTTTTGATAAGTGCCATACTGCCACAGAGAAACTAAACTTTGCTCCATACTGTACGTAGATGACATAGGGCTAGCTAATGTAAAAGAAATACAATAAATTGATCGAAAAGGATACTAAGACAAAACCTACCTCCGTCATTGAGTTGAATGTACACATCTTCTCCATTCTTCATATCACATAATACATTTCCACGCAGGATAAGACTCACATTATCAATCGGTAAACGACCATTGCTGGCAACTAATCCTCTCAAATCACGAACCTAAAAATGATTTAGGAGAAACAAATTATAAGCACATTGTAAGAATTTGCAAATGAGCATTAAACTCATTAAGTGAAAGTATCAAATGCAACAATAATAATTAAGGTCCACCGAAATGATTTCCAGTAAAACATATTTGTCCTATGAAGCAATTTATAGACAACATGAAATTATTGAATGAGTAGATTGTTTGTCTACACTCAAATATTTTGGGCTCAGGCTTTTGTTCAACACTCCACCTGAATTAAGTTCCTCACTATCCAAACAAGACTTATCTATAAGAAACGAACAAATGTCTTAGTGCTCGTCGGGAATATATATATATATATATATATATATATAAATATATATGATCAGTTAATAGTAAAATATGGTTGGAAAGATTCCAAGGCCACAGATGACACAATCTCAGTCAGGACGAATCTCAATAAGCCCAAGGTTCAAAATTTAAGAGCATGTAATTAACATGAGCAAGTAGTTGGAAATTCCAGTTATATGAAAACAATTCAGTCAATATTTTAAAAAAAAATTAAAAATTAAAAAAAAAAAAAGACAACGCAAATAGAACTTCCTCTTTCCGGGTGAGGTGCTAATTTCCAGAAAACTAAACCTTTGAACTTGCAATGATTCTCATACTTTGCATATTCATTGAATTCTTCAGATGGCCATTAATCTTTGCAGACTTAATTCCAAGATAAAAAAATAATTTCCAACGCAATCTGAAGCTATGTCATGCAAAGAGAAAACCACCTTTAACACCCTGGGAAAAAACCGCGAGCACCCAAAATTGCATTAAATGAAAGAGACCAAGTGCATCCAAATACCTTGATGGAAGATGGAACAAGAAGACGAGAAGGGCGAGCAGGGCCAATGGTTTTGAGGACGATCTCCGCCTTACTAATATTCTCGAATTCATGCCCATCGTTACCGCCAATAAGAGGATTCAACTCCTCCACAATCTCACCCATGCGCGTAAAAACTCAATTCAATCAATCGATTCCTCGCCAAATTTACTGCAAAACAAGCTCCAAACTGAGTACCAGGGTCAAAGGTTCATGGGGAAAAACCAAAACACGAACAGACAGCCGAAGAAACGACAGGAAAGGCAGAGCTGATCATTATTGCCTTATTGGCACTACATAGCATAATGGGCCTTCTCGAGCCCAATGTGTTCCAGGCCTCTTCGTCTTGACCCACTATAAGCCAATTCAGCCGGCTGATTTGCCTTTGTTGAATGCCCATTACAGAAGCCGCTTTAGACTCAGAAAATTAATTATCTCCACGACAAACAGACATTATACTCAATTTCTTTTTCAGTTTAGAAAAATAATTATGATTTATGATACTACAACAAATGAATATATATAAATGAAATTTTTTATATATTATAAAATTATAATATTTAAAATATAATATTTACAAAAATATAAATATCCAATATTAAACGAATTATATACTATATCTGGTACTCAGTATAAAACCTAGTTGACTAATTTGGAGATATTAAAAAAATAATTTAGTTATTTATTATAAATAGGTGTTATCTTTCTTAGAATACTCTTGCTAATCATATATATTAGCTCTAATTACTATTTGATGAAACATTTAGTATGTGCACCTACTATAAAAAATACTTTAAAAAAAATGAATAAATATAAAAGATAAAATGGATTAGAGTTTTATATTTAAGATCAAATTAAAAGTTAAACAAGCTTTTATAATAAGAAACGGAGGTTGTATTTTCTTTTAAAAAAATACATTAGCTTTTTTTATTAAAAAAAGTACGGTAAAAAAAGGACAGAAGGTTAAAATGAACAAGTGCTTACAGTTTAACTACGGGGGAAAGCAAGAGATATTGTATTGAGGAGAGCGTGGCGGGGAACATGAGGATGAGGCATTCGTTGGCCACCATTCATCCAAGATAGAATAAACCTCCGTTTCAGTTTTATATTTCTCTCCCTAACCAGAGGCTCACACTCACAATTCCAACATCAGATTCGTACTAATGGCGCTCAGAATGTGGGCTTCTTCTACTGCCAATGCCCTCAAAATCTCTTGCGCTTCTCGCCCACATCTCTCCAGATGCTTCTCCACTGGTATTCTCATACATATATTCACTCATATTTCTTCTGTTTCATTGTTTTCTCCTTTACGGTACCAGTCATTATACAAATTCGTTCCTGGTTCAGTGTTGGATGGATTCAAGTACGCTTCTTCCCACGAATGGGTCAAGCACGAAGGCGCCGTAGCTACAGTTGGAATCACCGACCATGCCCAGGTTGCTTATTCTGAATATTCATTACGCATAATTCTGAGTATCTGCTAAAGATGTGAATTACTGTGGCATATATATTTCGTGTGGTGAACAGTTCAGTCAAAGTTGGTGTTTGCTAATCTTAGATTCTGCAGCCTGAAGTTCTTAGAAAGTGAACTTTGGGAAAAAGGGTAGAAATAGAATTAATTAGTAGGAATGTTATTATGTGTTGCAGGACCATCTGGGAGAGGTAGTATTTGTGGATCTGCCAGAAGCAGGTGGCTCAGTGTCTCAAGGAAGCAGCTTCGGAGCAGTTGAAAGTGTTAAAGCAACCAGTGATGTTAATTCTCCCATCTCAGGCGAGATTGTTGAGGTTAACACTAAGCTTTCTGAAGCACCTGGCCTGGTATGCAATTCTAACCTTCAACCCAAACATTATATTGTTCTTCAATGTCAAACATTATGTGATTATACTGTTTTATTGGGGGGTCTTTTGAAGGTGAACTCAAGCCCCTATGAAGAGGGTTGGATGATTAAAATAAAGCCCAAGAATCCATCTGAGTTGGACTCCTTGATGGGTGCGAAGGAGTACACAAAGTTTTGTGAGGAAGAAGATGCTGCACATTGAAGTTTGAACTTTGCTGTTGCTGGCTACTCTTGGGACTAACTCTTCTTCACATGTTTATGTACCCTTTGATCGGTTTTTGTTATTAAGCGCCACGGAATTATATTGCTCCTCTCATGATTTCTCTCCCTTCTAATTCTATTACCACTCTGTCACTAAAATGCCTCTGCTTAATTAACATGTTTCTCTCTATTGCATAATCCAAAAGACCAATAGTTCAAGAGCCTAAGTGATTTACACAAAAGTTTATCAGTCGCTTTTCAATCGTAATTTACAGAATATGGAGTAAGTATGTGAGAGGAGTTTTATCTTAGCTTACATGCTTATAAGTGATTTCAAACGCTAATCCAAACATGGCCTAAATCAATACGAGGGCTTGTCTGGTTCTGTTTTTGTTTTATTGCTTGCAGAACTGAAATAGAAGTAAATGAATAATTTGGAGAGCATTGAGAGCAAAGAATTGAGGAGCTTAAGAAATACTAACTCCGGTCTTTAATATAAGACCCCGTTTGACTTTTAGTTTGGTCCTAATTATAAGACCCCAATCCATTTTGTCTCTTATATTTATATATTTTTTTCCAAGATAATTTTTCTAATGATAATAGTTCTAGCCAATACACTTATTAGCAAGGATATTTTAGGAATGACAGCACTTATTTATTACAAATAACTAACTTAACTTACTTTATTAATCTCCTCAAATTAGTCAACTAAGTCTTATAATTAGGATCGGAGGTAGTAGTAGCTATAACACCATCACAATAGTTGCAAACCCAATGATCAGATCAGTCACATCCTCCATCAGCAACCATATGGTAAATAACATACAAGAGCTAGCTTCTTTACCCTCTTAATGAAAAGCACAAAAGATAAAAGCATGAGACTAGAAATAAAAAAGCTCAGGAATCGATAAATAAATGTCCTCTATATGATTTTGTTCCAAATTTCACGATCTTGAGAGTTTAGACATGTTTGTGCATCAGAACACATTCACTCAATAACAACAGAATAAATACTACATTCTTTTTGTCGACATAAAACAAAAGGGGAATCAGAAGCTTACATGCCTGAGCTGGAGGCGACGGCTTGACAGGCAACTGAGCCACCTTGCTTTGTTGCTGTAAACTGAGAATGAGCTCCCTATTCGCAAGTTGGAAAAGTGTACTTGATATGAAATTACAATAGCTACTCCAGCGGCTCTCCAATCACAACATTTTCCCTCTCCGTCGCTATAAGCCGCGACGGGTCTTCAGTGGAGTACCCCAACAAATCGAGAGGGTTCATGGTCGCCATTCCAGAAAGCAGCAGCAACGAAGTGGCAGGAAGCTTCATGAGCGACGATTAGGTGCTGGACGACGCATTTCGGCTCGGTCACCCGATGGATTCACAACGGTGACTCTTTCGGGTGAAGGTCGAAGAAGAAGGATTAAGGAGGACGGTTGACGCTTTAGGTGTGATGTTCGTTTGGCTTAATCACAAGAACGTCACTGCTCATCACGATGTTAATCCTCCATGCAAGAAAGATCAAAATTTTGAGATAGTTTTAATAAAATTTATGTGTCCAGGTCAAGAAATTTTTTTATATGTATAGTTGACAAATTGTCTTTTTGTTTTTGGAAATAAGACAAAATGATATTAAAAAAAAAAAGATTTTTACATAGTATAATATGTTAAATCACAAATAAAATTGTTAAAAAAACCTAAGAAAAAATAAAGACACAACTTCACACACATCATGTAAAAGAAATCTTTAAGTAAACATAAAATTTTTTACTAAGTTAGAGCATCTTTTCAATAGTGATTTATATAATATAAAGCAAATATATAAAAAAAAAATATCTTGATTTACGTAAAATGTGTTTATAAGTGATTTCAGTTGTATGATAAACAAGGTCTTAGAGTAGATAGCTCAGAAAGATCATTAGAAACCCGAATAAAAGGCTTCTAAATATAATTGATTGATAGTATTAGTAAGGAAGGACTTGGACCCCTGTAATAGTCATCTATCATTAAAATTTAAAAGAACTGAATATATGTGTGTTCGTGGGCGGGGGGGGTTTTAAATTCTTGGGTAGTCCATCTTGTTAAGTCCATTGAGATGGGCCGGGCTAGTTGTAACATTCGGATTATAAGAAAAGCCAGACAAGCCCAAGTGACTAATTAATAAGTTGACTCAAATAAAAATCAATGTAAATACTGACAATATCTCAAATAAATTTCCTTCAATGAAAAATATCTATGCTAAAAATCTAATCTACGTCTAGAGAATTGGTCTCCGGTCGGTGTGTAGAGAAATAATTGCGGTAGGTTATGATGATGAGGCATGCTTGTGGTTTCTTTTCTTGTTTCGTAAATGAATATGATTTGACTTATCTTTAAT